>NW_027223062.1:300000-498000 GCF_043380555.1 Nothobranchius furzeri
GGGTCTGACTGAGCACCTCCAGGAGAGAGGCCCAAGCAAGGCTCGCCCCGAGGAGCGTCTTGCCACATATCAACAATGGGTCTGACTGAGGGCCTCCATGAGAGAAGCCCAAGCAAGACGCGCCCCGAGGAGCATCTTGCCACATGTCAGCACTCGGTCTGACTGAGCGACTCCAGGAGAGAGTCCCAAGCAAGACGCACCCCGAGGAGCGTCTTGACACATGTCAACACTGGGGCTGACAGAGGGCCTCCAGGAGAGAGGCCCAAGCAAGATGCGCCCCGAGGAGCGTCTTGCCACATGTCAACAATGGGTCTGACTGAGGGCCTCCAAGAGAGAAGCCCAAGCAAGACGCGCCCCGAGGAGCGTCTTGCACCATGTCAACACTGGGTCTGACTGAGCACCTCCAGGAGAGAGGACCAAGCAAGACTCGCCCCGAGGAGCGTCTTGCCACATATCAACAATGGGTCTGACTGAGGGCCTCCATGAGAGAAGCCCAAGCAAGACGCGCCCCGAGGAGCGTCTTGTCACGTGTCAACACTGGGTCTGACTGAGCGTCTCCAGGAGAGAGGCCCAAGCAAGATGCGCCCCGAGGAGCGTCTTGCCACATGTCACAACTGGGTCTGACTGAGCGCCTCCAGGAGAGAGGCCCAAGCAAGACACGCCCCGAGGAGCGTCTTGCCACATGTCAACAATGAGTCTGACTGAGGGCCTCCAGGAGAGAAGCCCAAGCAAGACGCGTCCCGAGGAGTGTCTTGCCACATGTCAGCACTCGGTCTGACTGAACGCCTCCAGGAGAGAAGCCCCAGCAAGACGCGCCCCGAGGAGCGTCTTGCCACATATCAACAATGGGTCTGACTGAGGGCCTCCATGAGAGAAGCCCAAGCAAGACGCGCCCCGAGGAGCGTCTTGTCACGTGTCAACACTGGGTCTGACTGAGCGTCTCCAGGAGAGAGGCCCAAGCAAGACGCGCCCCGAGGAGCGTCTTGCAACATGTAAGCACTGGGTCTGACTGAGCACCTCCAGGAGAGAGGCCCCAGCAAGATGCGCCCCGAGGAGCGTCTTGCCTTATGTCAGCACTCGGTCTGACTGAGCGCCTCCAGGAGAGAGGCCCAAGCAAGACGCGCCCCGAGGAGCGTCTTGCCACATGTCAACAATGGGTCTGACTGAGGGCCTCCAGGAGAGAAGCCCAAGCAAGACGCGCCCCGAGGAGCGTCTTGCCACATGTCAACAATGGGTCTGACTGAGCGCCTCCAGGAGAGAGGCCCAAGCAAGACGCGCCCCGAGGAGCGTCTTGCCACATGTCACCACTGGGTCTGACTGAGCGCCTCCAGGAGAGAGGCCCAATCAAGACGCGCCCCGAGGAGCGACTTGCCACATGTCAACAATGGGTCTGACTGAGGGCCTCCAGGAGAGAAGCCCAAGCAAGACGCGTCCCGAGGAGCATCTTGCCACATGTCAGCACTCGGTCTGACTGAACGCCTCCAGGAGAGAAGCCCCAGCAAGACGCGCCCCGAGGAGCGTCTTGCCACATGTAAGCACTGGGTCTGACTGAGCGCCTCCAGGAGAGAGGCCCAAGCAAGACGCGCCCCGAGGAGCGTCTTGCCACATGTCAACAATGGGTCTGACTGAGGAACTCCAGGAGAGAAGCCCAAGCAAGATGCGCCCGATGGAGCGTCTTGCCACATGTAAACAATGGGTCTGACTGAGGGCCTCCAGGAGAGAAGCCCAAGCAAGACGCGCCCCGAGGAGCGTCTTGCCACATGTCAGCACTCGGTCTGACTGAGCGCCTCCAGGAGAGAGGCCCAAGCAAGACGCGCCCCGAGGAGCGTCTTGCCACATATCAACAATGGGTCTGACTGAGGGCCTCCATGAGAGAAGCCCAAGCAAGACGCGCCCCGAGGAGCGTCTTGCCACATTTCACCACTGGGTCTGACTGAGCGCCTCCAGGAGAGAGGCCCAAGCAAGACACGCCCCGAGGAGCGTCTTGCCTTATGTCAGCACTCGGTCTGACTGAGCGCCTCCAGGAGAGAGGCCCAAGCAAGACGCGTCCCGAGGAGTGTCTTGCCACATGTCAACAATGAGTCTGACTGAGGGCCTCCAGGAGAGAAGCCCAAGCAAGACGCGTCCCGTAGAGTGTCTTGCCACATGTGAACAATGGGTCTGACTGAGGGCCTCCAGGAGAGAAGCCCAAGCAAGACGCGCCCCGAGGAGCGTCTTGCCACATGTCAGCACTCGGTCTGACTGAGCGCCTCCAGGAGAGAGGCCCAAGCAAGACGCACCCCGAGGAGCGTCTTGACACATGTCAACACTGGGGCTGACAGAGGAACTCCAGGAGTGAGGCCCAAGCAAGATGCGCCCCGAGGAGCGTCTTGCCACATGTCAACAATGGGTCTGACTGAGGAACTCCAGGAGAGAAGCCCAAGCAAGACGCGCCCCGAGGAGCGTCTTGCCACATGTCAGCACTCGGTCTGACTGAGCGCCTCCAGGAGAGAGGCCCAAGCAAGACGCGCCCCGAGGAGCGTCTTGCCACATATCAACAATGGGTCTGACTGAGGGCCTCCATGAGAGAAGCCCAAGCAAGACGCGCCCCGAGGAGCATCTTGTCACGTGTCAACACTGGGTCTGACTGAGCGTCTCCAGGAGAGAGGCCCAAGCAAGACGCGCCCCGAGGAGCGTCTTGCCACATGTCAACAATGGGTCTGACTGAGGGCCTCCAGGAGAGAAGCCCAAGCAAGACGCGCCCCGAGGAGCGTCTTGCCACATGTCAACAATGGGTCTGACTGAGGGCCTCCAGGAGAGAGGCCCAAGCAAGACGCGCCCCGAGGAGCGTCTTGCCACATGTCACCACTGGGTCTGACTGAGCGCCTCCAGGAGAGAGGCCCAAGCAAGACGCGCCCCGAGGAGCGTCTTGCCACATGTCAACAATGGGTCTGACTGAGGGCCTCCAGGAGAGAAGCCCAAGCAAGACGCGTCCCGAGGAGCGTCTTGCCACATGTCAGCACTCGGTCTGACTGAACGCCTCCAGGAGAGAAGCCCCAGCAAGACGCGCCCCGAGGAGCGTCTTGCCACATGTAAGCACTGGGTTTGACTGAGCGCCTCCAGGAGAGAGGCCCAAGCAAGACGCGCCCCGAGGAGCGTCTTGCCACATGTCAACAATGGGTCTGACTGAGGGCCTCCAGGAGAGAAGCCCAAGCAAGATGCGCCCAAAGGAGCGTCTTGCCACATGTAAACAATGGGTCTGACTGAGGGCCTCCAGGAGAGAAGCCCAAGCAAGACGCGCCCCGAGGAGCGTCTTGCCACATGTCAGCACTCGGTCTGACTGAGCGCCTCCAGGAGAGAGGCCCAAGCAAGACGCGCCCCGAGGAGCGTCTTGCCACATATCAACAATGGGTCTGACTGAGGGCCTCCATGAGAGAAGCCCAAGCAAGACGCGCCCCGAGGAGCGTCTTGCCACATGTCACCACTGGGTCTGACTGAGCGCCTCCAGGAGAGAGGCCCAAGCAAGACACGCCCCGAGGAGCATCTTGCCACGTGTCAACACTGGGTCTGACTGAGCGTCTCCAGGAGAGAGGCCCAAGCAAGACGCGCCCCGAGGAGCGTCTTGCCACATGTCACCACTGGGTCTGACTGAGCGCCTCCAGGAGAGAGGCCCAATCAAGACGCGCCCCGAGGAGCGTCTTGCCACATGTAAGCACTGGGTCTGACTGAGCACCTCCAGGAGAGAAGCCCCAGCAAGACGCGCCCCGAGGAGCGTCTTACCACATGTCAGCACTCGGTCTGACTGAACGCCTCCAGGAGAGAAGCCCAAGCAAGACGCGCCCCGAGGAGCGTCTTGCCACATGTCAGCACTCGGTCTGACTGAACGCCTCCAGGAGAGAAGCCCAAGCAAGACGCGCCCCGAGGAGCGTCTTGCCACATGTCAGCACTCGGTCTGACTGAGCGCCTCCAGGAGAGAGGCCCAAGCAAGACGCGCCCCGAGGAGCGTCTTGCCACATGTCAACAATGGGTCTGACTGAGGGCCTCCAGGAGAGAAGCCCAAGCAAGACGCGCCCCGAGGAGCGTCTTGCCACATGTCAACAATGGGTCTGACTGAGCGCCTCCAGGAGAGAGGCCCAAGCAAGACGCGCCCCGAGGAGCGTCTTGCCACATGTCACCACTGGGTCTGACTGAGCGCCTCCAGGAGAGAGGCCCAAGCAAGACGCGCCCCGAGGAGCGTCTTGCCACATGTCAACAATGGGTCTGACTGAGGGCCTCCAGGAGAGAAGCCCAAGCAAGACGCGTCCCGAGGAGCGTCTTGCCACATGTCAGCACTCGGTCTGACTGAACGCCTCCAGGAGAGAAGCCCCAGCAAGACGCGCCCCGAGGAGCGTCTTGCCACATGTAAGCACTGGGTCTGACTGAGCGCCTCCAGGAGAGAGGCCCAAGCAAGACGCGCCCCGAGGAGCGTCTTGCCACATGTCAACAATGGGTCTGACTGAGGGCCTCCAGGAGAGAAGCCCAAGCAAGATGCGCCCAAAGGAGCGTCTTGCCACATGTAAACAATGGGTCTGACTGAGGGCCTCCAGGAGAGAAGCCCAAGCAAGACGCGCCCCGAGGAGCGTCTTGCCACATGTCAGCACTCGGTCTGACTGAGCGCCTCCAGGAGAGAGGCCCAAGCAAGACGCGCCCCGAGGAGCGTCTTGCCACATATCAACAATGGGTCTGACTGAGGGCCTCCATGAGAGAAGCCCAAGCAAGACGCGCCCCGAGGAGCGTCTTGCCACATGTCACCACTGGGTCTGACTGAGCGCCTCCAGGAGAGAGGCCCAAGCAAGACACGCCCCGAGGAGCATCTTGCCACGTGTCAACACTGGGTCTGACTGAGCGTCTCCAGGAGAGAGGCCCAAGCAAGACGCGCCCCGAGGAGCGTCTTGCCACATGTCACCACTGGGTCTGACTGAGCGCCTCCAGGAGAGAGGCCCAATCAAGACGCGCCCCGAGGAGCGTCTTGCCACATGTAAGCACTGGGTCTGACTGAGCACCTCCAGGAGAGAAGCCCCAGCAAGACGCGCCCCGAGGAGCGTCTTACCACATGTCAGCACTCGGTCTGACTGAACGCCTCCAGGAGAGAAGCCCAAGCAAGACGCGCCCCGAGGAGCGTCTTGCCACATGTCAGCACTCGGTCTGAGTGAACGCCTCCAGGAGAGAAGCCCCAGCCAGACGCGCCCCGAGGAGCGTCTTGCCACATGTAAGCACTGGGTCTGACTGAGCGCCTCCAGGAGAGAGGCCCCAGCAAGACGCGCCCCGAGGAGTGTCTTGACACATGTCAACACTGGGGCTGACATAGGGCCTCCAGGAGAGAGGCCCAAGCAAGATGCGCCCCGAGGAGCGTCTTGCCACATGTCAACAATGGGTCTGACTGAGGGCCTCCAGGAGAGAAGCCCAAGCAAGACGCGCCCCGAAGAGCGTCTTGCCACATGTCAGCACTCTGTCTGACTGAGCGCCTCCAGGAGAGAGGCCCAAGCAAGATGCACCCCGAGGAGCGTCTTGACACATGTCAACAATGGGTCTGACTGAGGGCCTCCAGGAGAGAAGCCCAAGCAAGATGCGCCCAAAGGAGCGTCTTGCCACATGTAAACAATGGGTCTGACTCAGGGCCTCCAGGAGAGAAGCCCAAGCAAGACGCGCCCCGAGCAGCGTCTTGCCACATGTCAGCACTCGGTCTGACTGAGCGCCTCCAGGAGAGAGGCCCAAGCAAGACGCGCCCCGAGGAGCGTCTTGCCACATATCAACAATGGGTCTGACTGAGGGCCTCCATGAGAGAAGCCCAAGCAAGACGCGCCCCGAGGAGCGTCTTGCCACGTGTCAACACTGGGTCTGACTGAGCGTCTCCAGGAGAGAGGCCCAAGCAAGACGCGCCCCGAGGAGCGTCTTGCCACATGTCACCACTGGGTCTGACTGAGCGCCTCCAGGAGAGAGGCCCAAGCAAGACGCGCCCCGAGGAGCGTCTTGCCACATGTAAGCACTGGGTCTGACTGAGCGCCTCCAGGAGAGAAGCCCCAGCAAGACGCGCCCCGAGGAGCGTCTTACCACATGTCAGCACTGGGTCTGACTGAGCGCCTCCAGGAGAGAGGCCCCAGCAAGACGCGCCCCGAGGAGCGTCTTGACACATGTCAACACTGGGGCTGACAGAGGGCCTCCAGGAGAGAGGCCCAAGCAAGATGCGCCCCGAGGAGCGTCTTGCCACATGTAAACAATGGGTCTGACTGAGGGCCTCCAGGAGAGAAGCACAAGCAAGACGCGCCCCGAGGAGCGTCTTGCCACATGTCAACAATGGGTCTGACTGAGGGCCTCCAGGAGAGAAGCCCAAGCAAGACGCGCCCCGAGGAGCGTCTTGCCACATGTCAGCACTCGGTCTGACTGAGCGCCTCAAGGAGAGAGGCACAAGCAAGACGCACCCCGAGGAGCGTCTTGACACATGTCAACACTGGGGATGACAGAGGGCCTCCAGGAGAGAGGCCCAAGCAAGATGCGCCCCAAGGAGCGTCTTGCCACATGTAAGCACTGGGTCTGACTGAGCGCCTCCAGGAGAGAGGCCCCAGCAAGATGCGCCCCGATGAGCGTCTTGCCTTATGTCAGCACTCGGTCTGACTGAGCGCCTCCAGGAGAGAGGCCCAAGCAAGACGCGCCCCGAGGAGCGTCTTGCCACATGTCAACAATGGGTCTGACTGAGGGCCTCCAGGAGAGAAGCCCAAGCAAGACGCGCCCCGAGGAGCGTCTTGCCACATGTCACCACTGGGTCTGACTGAGCGCCTCCAGGAGAGAGGCCCAAGCAAGACACGCCCCGAGGAGCGTCTTGCCACGTGTCAACACTGGGTCTGACTGAGCGTCTCCAGGAGAGAGGCCCAAGCAAGACGCGCCCCGAGGAGCGTCTTGCCACATGTCACCACTGGGTCTGACTGAGCGCCTCCAGGAGAGAGGCCCAATCAAGACGCGCCCCGAGGAGCGTCTTGCCACATGTAAGCACTGGGTCTGACTGAGGGCCTCCATGAGAGAAGCCCAAGCAAGACGCGCCCCGAGGAGCGTCTTGTCACGTGTCAACACTGGGTCTGACTGAGCGTCTCCAGGAGAGAGGCCCAAGCAAGACGCGCCCCGAGGAGCGTCTTGCAACATGTCAGCACTCGGTCTGACTGAACGCCTCCAGGAGAGAAGCCCCAGCAAGACGCGCCCCGAGGAGCGTCTTGCCACATGTAAGCACTGGGTTTGACTGAGCGCCTCCAGGAGAGAGGCCCAAGCAAGACGCGCCCCGAGGAGCGTCTTGCCACATGTCAACAATGGGTCTGACTGAGGGCCTCCAGGAGAGAAGCCCAAGCAAGATGCGCCCAAAGGAGCGTCTTGCCACATGTAAACAATGGGTCTGACTGAGGGCCTCCAGGAGAGAAGCCCAAGCAAGACGCGCCCCGAGGAGCGTCTTGCCACATGTCAGCACTCGGTCTGACTGAGCGCCTCCAGGAGAGAGGCCCAAGCAAGACGCGCCCCGAGGAGCGTCTTGCCACATATCAACAATGGGTCTGACTGAGGGCCTCCATGAGAGAAGCCCAAGCAAGACGCGCCCCGAGGAGCGTCTTGCCACATGTCACCACTGGGTCTGACTGAGCGCCTCCAGGAGAGAGGCCCAAGCAAGACACGCCCCGAGGAGCATCTTGCCACGTGTCAACACTGGGTCTGACTGAGCGTCTCCAGGAGAGAGGCCCAAGCAAGACGCGCCCCGAGGAGCGTCTTGCCACATGTCACCACTGGGTCTGACTGAGCGCCTCCAGGAGAGAGGCCCAATCAAGACGCGCCCCGAGGAGCGTCTTGCCACATGTAAGCACTGGGTCTGACTGAGCACCTCCAGGAGAGAAGCCCCAGCAAGACGCGCCCCGAGGAGCGTCTTACCACATGTCAGCACTCGGTCTGACTGAACGCCTCCAGGAGAGAAGCCCAAGCAAGACGCGCCCCGAGGAGCGTCTTGCCACATGTCAGCACTCGGTCTGACTGAACGCCTCCAGGAGAGAAGCCCAAGCAAGACGCGCCCCGAGGAGCGTCTTGCCACATGTCAGCACTCGGTCTGACTGAGCGCCTCCAGGAGAGAGGCCCAAGCAAGACGCGCCCCGAGGAGCGTCTTGCCACATGTCAACAATGGGTCTGACTGAGGGCCTCCAGGAGAGAAGCCCAAGCAAGACGCGCCCCGAGGAGCGTCTTGCCACATGTCAACAATGGGTCTGACTGAGCGCCTCCAGGAGAGAGGCCCAAGCAAGACGCGCCCCGAGGAGCGTCTTGCCACATGTCACCACTGGGTCTGACTGAGCGCCTCCAGGAGAGAGGCCCAAGCAAGACGCGCCCCGAGGAGCGTCTTGCCACATGTCAACAATGGGTCTGACTGAGGGCCTCCAGGAGAGAAGCCCAAGCAAGACGCGTCCCGAGGAGCGTCTTGCCACATGTCAGCACTCGGTCTGACTGAACGCCTCCAGGAGAGAAGCCCCAGCAAGACGCGCCCCGAGGAGCGTCTTGCCACATGTAAGCACTGGGTCTGACTGAGCGCCTCCAGGAGAGAGGCCCAAGCAAGACGCGCCCCGAGGAGCGTCTTGCCACATGTCAACAATGGGTCTGACTGAGGGCCTCCAGGAGAGAAGCCCAAGCAAGATGCGCCCAAAGGAGCGTCTTGCCACATGTAAACAATGGGTCTGACTGAGGGCCTCCAGGAGAGAAGCCCAAGCAAGACGCGCCCCGAGGAGCGTCTTGCCACATGTCAGCACTCGGTCTGACTGAGCGCCTCCAGGAGAGAGGCCCAAGCAAGACGCGCCCCGAGGAGCGTCTTGCCACATATCAACAATGGGTCTGACTGAGGGCCTCCATGAGAGAAGCCCAAGCAAGACGCGCCCCGAGGAGCGTCTTGCCACATGTCACCACTGGGTCTGACTGAGCGCCTCCAGGAGAGAGGCCCAAGCAAGACACGCCCCGAGGAGCATCTTGCCACGTGTCAACACTGGGTCTGACTGAGCGTCTCCAGGAGAGAGGCCCAAGCAAGACGCGCCCCGAGGAGCGTCTTGCCACATGTCACCACTGGGTCTGACTGAGCGCCTCCAGGAGAGAGGCCCAATCAAGACGCGCCCCGAGGAGCGTCTTGCCACATGTAAGCACTGGGTCTGACTGAGCACCTCCAGGAGAGAAGCCCCAGCAAGACGCGCCCCGAGGAGCGTCTTACCACATGTCAGCACTCGGTCTGACTGAACGCCTCCAGGAGAGAAGCCCAAGCAAGACGCGCCCCGAGGAGCGTCTTGCCACATGTCAGCACTCGGTCTGAGTGAACGCCTCCAGGAGAGAAGCCCCAGCCAGACGCGCCCCGAGGAGCGTCTTGCCACATGTAAGCACTGGGTCTGACTGAGCGCCTCCAGGAGAGAGGCCCCAGCAAGACGCGCCCCGAGGAGTGTCTTGACACATGTCAACACTGGGGCTGACATAGGGCCTCCAGGAGAGAGGCCCAAGCAAGATGCGCCCCGAGGAGCGTCTTGCCACATGTCAACAATGGGTCTGACTGAGGGCCTCCAGGAGAGAAGCCCAAGCAAGACGCGCCCCGAAGAGCGTCTTGCCACATGTCAGCACTCTGTCTGACTGAGCGCCTCCAGGAGAGAGGCCCAAGCAAGATGCACCCCGAGGAGCGTCTTGACACATGTCAACAATGGGTCTGACTGAGGGCCTCCAGGAGAGAAGCCCAAGCAAGATGCGCCCAAAGGAGCGTCTTGCCACATGTAAACAATGGGTCTGACTCAGGGCCTCCAGGAGAGAAGCCCAAGCAAGACGCGCCCCGAGCAGCGTCTTGCCACATGTCAGCACTCGGTCTGACTGAGCGCCTCCAGGAGAGAGGCCCAAGCAAGACGCGCCCCGAGGAACGTCTTGCCACATATCAACAATGGGTCTGACTGAGGGCCTCCATGAGAGAAGCCCAAGCAAGACGCGCCCCGAGGAGCGTCTTGCCACGTGTCAACACTGGGTCTGACTGAGCGTCTCCAGGAGAGAGGCCCAAGCAAGACGCGCCCCGAGGAGCGTCTTGCCACATGTCACCACTGGGTCTGACTGAGCGCCTCCAGGAGAGAGGCCCAAGCAAGACGCGCCCCGAGGAGCGTCTTGCCACATGTAAGCACTGGGTCTGACTGAGCGCCTCCAGGAGAGAAGCCCCAGCAAGACGCGCCCCGAGGAGCGTCTTACCACATGTCAGCACTGGGTCTGACTGAGCGCCTCCAGGAGAGAGGCCCCAGCAAGACGCGCCCCGAGGAGCGTCTTGACACATGTCAACACTGGGGCTGACAGAGGGCCTCCAGGAGAGAGGCCCAAGCAAGATGCGCCCCGAGGAGCGTCTTGCCACATGTAAACAATGGGTCTGACTGAGGGCCTCCAGGAGAGAAGCACAAGCAAGACGCGCCCCGAGGAGCGTCTTGCCACATGTCAACAATGGGTCTGACTGAGGGCCTCCAGGAGAGAAGCCCAAGCAAGACGCGCCCCGAGGAGCGTCTTGCCACATGTCAGCACTCGGTCTGACTGAGCGCCTCAAGGAGAGAGGCACAAGCAAGACGCACCCCGAGGCGCGTCTTGACACATGTCAACACTGGGGATGACAGAGGGCCTCCAGGAGAGAGGCCCAAGCAAGATGCGCCCCAAGGAGCGTCTTGCCACATGTAAGCACTGGGTCTGACTGAGCGCCTCCAGGAGAGAGGCCCCAGCAAGATGCGCCCCGATGAGCGTCTTGCCTTATGTCAGCACTCGGTCTGACTGAGCGCCTCCAGGAGAGAGGCCCAAGCAAGACGCGCCCCGAGGAGCGTCTTGCCACATGTCAACAATGGGTCTGACTGAGGGCCTCCAGGAGAGAAGCCCAAGCAAGACGCGCCCCGAGGAGCGTCTTGCCACATGTCACCACTGGGTCTGACTGAGCGCCTCCAGGAGAGAGGCCCAAGCAAGACACGCCCCGAGGAGCGTCTTGCCACGTGTCAACACTGGGTCTGACTGAGCGTCTCCAGGAGAGAGGCCCAAGCAAGACGCGCCCCGAGGAGCGTCTTGCCACATGTCACCACTGGGTCTGACTGAGCGCCTCCAGGAGAGAGGCCCAATCAAGACGCGCCCCGAGGAGCGTCTTGCCACATGTAAGCACTGGGTCTGACTGAGGGCCTCCATGAGAGAAGCCCAAGCAAGACGCGCCCCGAGGAGCGTCTTGTCACGTGTCAACACTGGGTCTGACTGAGCGTCTCCAGGAGAGAGGCCCAAGCAAGACGCGCCCCGAGGAGCGTCTTGCAACATGTCAACAATGGGTCTGACTGAGGGCCTCCAGGAGAGAAGCCCAAGCAAGACGCGCCCCGAGGAGCGTCTTGCCACATGTCAACAATGGGTCTGACTGAGCGCCTCCAGGAGAGAGGCCCAAGCAAGACGCGCCCCGAGGAGCGTCTTGCCACATGTCACCACTGGGTCTGACTGAGCGCCTCCAGGGGAGAGGCCCAAGCAAGACGCGCCCCGAGGAGCGTCTTGCCACATGTCAACAATGGGTCTGACTGAGGGCCTCCAGGAGAGAAGCCCAAGCAAGACGCGTCCCGAGGAGCGTCTTGCCACATGTCAGCACTCGGTCTGACTGAACGCCTCCAGGAGAGAAGCCCCAGCAAGACGCGCCCCGAGGAGCGTCTTGCCACATGTAAGCACTGGGTATGACTGAGCGCCTCCAGGAGAGAGGCCCAAGCAAGACGCGCCCCGAGGAGCGTCTTGCCACATGTCAACAATGGGTCTGACTGAGGGCCTCCAGGAGAGAAGCCCAAGCAAGACGCGTCCCGAGGAGCGTCTTGCCACATGTCAGCACTCGGTCTGACTGAACGCCTCCAGGAGAGAAGCCCCAGCAAGACGCGCCCCGAGGAGCGTCTTGCCACATGTAAGCACTGGGTCTGACTGAGCGCCTCCAGGGGAGAGGCCCAAGCAAGACGCGCCCCGAGGAGCGTCTTGCCACATGTCAGCACTCGGTCTGACTGAGCGCCTCCAGGAGAGAGGCCCAAGCAAGACGCGCCCCGAGGAGCGTCTTGCCACATATCAACAATGGGTCTGACTGAGGGCCTCTATGAGAGAAGCCCAAGCAAGACGCGCCCCGAGGAGCGTCTTGCCACATGTCACCACTGGGTCTGACTGAGCGCCTCCAGGAGAGAGGCCCAAGCAAGACACGCCCAGAGGAGCGTCTTGCCACGTGTCAACATTGGGTCTGACTGAGCGTCTCCAGGAGAGAGGCCCAAGCAAGACGCGCCCCGAGGAGCGTCTTGCCACATGTCACCACTGGGTCTGACTGAGCGCCTCCAGGAGAGAGGCCTAATCAAGACGCGCCCCGAGGAGCGTCTTGCCACATGTAAGCACTGGGTCTGACTGAGCACCTCCAGGAGAGAAGCCCCAGCAAGACGCGCCCCGAGGAGCGTCTTACCACATGTCAGCACTCGGTCTGACTGAACGCCTCCCGGAGAGAAGCCCAAGCAAGACGCGCCCCGAGGAGCGTCTTGCCACATGTCAGCACTCGGTCTGAGTGAACGCCTCCAGGAGAGAAGCCCCAGCCAGACGCGCCCCGAGGAGCGTCTTGCCACATGTAAGCACTGGGTCTGACTGAGCGCCTCCAGGAGAGAGGCCCCAGCAAGACGCGCCCCGAGGAGCGTCTTGACACATGTCAACACTGGGGCTGACATAGGGCCTCCAGGAGAGAGGCCCAAGCAAGATGCGCCCCGAGGAGCGTCTTGCCACATGTCAACAATGGGTCTGACTGAGGGCCTCCAGGAGAGAAGCCCAAGCAAGACGCGCCCCGAGGAGCGTCTTGCCACATGTCAGCACTCTGTCTGACTGAGCGCCTCCAGGAGAGAGGCCCAAGCAAGATGCACCCCGAGGAGCGTCTTGACACATGTCAACACTGGGGCTGACAGAGGGCCTCCAGGAGAGAGGCCCAAGCAAGATGCGCCCCAAGGAGCGTCTTGCCACATGTAAACAATGTGTCTGACTGAGGGCCTCCAGGAGAGAAGCCCAAGCAAGACGCGCCCCGAGGGGCGTCTTGCCACATGTCAGCACTCGGTCTGACTGAGCGCCTCCAGGAGAGAGGCCCAAGCAAGACGCGCCCCGAGGAGCGTCTTGCCACATATCAACAATGGGTCTGACTGAGGGCCTCCATGAGAGAAGCCCAAGCAAGACGCGCCCCGAGGAGCGTCTTGTCACGTGTCAACACTGGGTCTGACTGAGCATCTCCAGGAGAGAGGCTCAAGCAAAACGCGCCCCGAAGAGCGTCTTGCCACATGTCACCACTGGGTCTGACTGAGCGCCTCCAGGAGAGAGGCCCAAGCAAGACGCGTCCCGAGGAGCGTCTTGCCACATGTAAGCACTGGGTCTGACTGAGCGCCTCCAGGAGAGAGGCCCAAGCAAGACGCGCCCCGAGGAGCGTCTTGCCACATGTCAACAATGGGTCTGACTGAGGGCCTCCAGGAGAGAAGCCCAAGCAAGATGCGCCCAAAGGAGCGTCTTGCCACATGTAAACAATGGGTCTGACTCAGGGCCTCCAGGAGAGAAGCCCAAGCAAGACGCGCCCCGAGCAGCGTCTTGCCACATGTCAGCACTCGGTCTGACTGAGCGCCTCCAGGAGAGAGGCCCAAGCAAGACGCGCCCCGAGGAGCGTCTTGCCACATATCAACAATGGGTCTGACTGAGGGCCTCCATGAGAGAAGCCCAAGCAAGACGCGCCCCGAGGAGCGTCTTGCCACATGTCACCACTGGGTCTGACTGAGCGCCTCCAGGAGAGAGGCCCAAGCAAGACGCGCCCCGAGGAGCGTCTTGCCACGTGTCAACACTGGGTCTGACTGAGCGTCTCCAGGAGAGAGGCCCAAGCAAGACGCGCCCCGAGGAGCGTCTTGCCACATGTCACCACTGGGTCTGACTGAGCGCCTCCAGGAGAGAGGCCCAAGCAAGACGCGCCCCGAGGAGCGTCTTGCCACATGTAAGCACTGGGTCTGACTGAGCGCCTCCAGGAGAGAAGCCCCAGCAAGACGCGCCCCGAGGAGCGTCTTACCACATGTCAGCACTGGGTCTGACTGAGCGCCTCCAGGAGAGAGGCCCCAGCAAGACGCGCCCCGAGGAGCGTCTTGACACATGTCAACACTGGGGCTGACAGAGGGCCTCCAGGAGAGAGGCCCAAGCAAGATGCGCCCCGAGGAGCGTCTTGCCACATGTAAACAATGGGTCTGACTGAGGGCCTCCAGGAGAGAAGCACAAGCAAGACGCGCCCCGAGGAGCGTCTTGCCACATGTCAACAATGGGTCTGACTGAGGGCCTCCAGGAGAGAAGCCCAAGCAAGACGCGCCCCGAGGAGCGTCTTGCCACATGTCAGCACTCGGTCTGACTGAGCGCCTCCAGGAGAGAGGCCCAAGCAAGACGCACCCCGAGGAGCGTCTTGACACATGTCAACACTGGGGATGACAGAGGGCCTCCAGGAGAGAGGCCCAAGCAAGATGCGCCCCAAGGAGCGTCTTGCCACATGTAAACAATGGGTCTGACTGAGGGCCTCCAGGAGAGAAGCCCAAGCAAGACGCGCCCCGAGGAGCGTCGTGCCACATGTCAGCACTCGGTCTGACTGAGCGCCTCCAGGAGAGAGGCCCAAGCAAGACGCGCCCCGAGGAGCGTCTTGCCACATATCAACAATGGGTCTGACTGAGGGCCTCCATGAGAGAAGCCCAAGCAAGACGCGCCCCGAGGAGCGTCTTGTCACGTGTCAACACTGGGTCTGACTGAGCATCTCCAGGAGAGAGGCTCAAGCAAGACGCGCCCTGAAGAGCGTCTTGCCACATGTAAGCACTGGGTCTGACTGAGCGCCTCCAGGAGAGAGGCCCCAGCAAGACGCGCCCCGAGGAGCGTCTTGCCTTATGTCAGCACTCGGTCTGACTGAGCGCCTCCAGGAGAGAGGCCCAAGCAAGACGCGCCCCGAGGAGCGTCTTGCCACATGTCAACAATGGGTCTGACTGAGGGCCTCCAGGAGAGAAGCCCAAGCAAGACGCGCCCCGAGGAGCGTCTTGCCACATGTCACCACTGGGTCTGACTGAGCGCCTCCAGGAGAGAGGCCCAAGCAAGACACGCCCCGAGGAGCGTCTTGCCACGTGTCAACACTGGGTCTGACTGAGCGTCTCCAGGAGAGAGGCCCAAGCAAGACGCGCCCCGAGGAGCGTCTTGCCACATGTCACCACTGGGTCTGACTGAGCGCCTCCAGGAGAGAGGCCCAATCAAGACGCGCCCCGAGGAGCGTCTTGCCACATGTAAGCACTGGGTCTGACTGAGCGCCTCCAGGAGAGAAGCCCCAGCAAGACGCGCCCCGAGGAGCGTCTTACCACATGTCAGCACTCGGTCAGACTGAACGCCTCCAGAAGAGAAGCCCAAGCAAGACACGCCCCGAGGAGCGTCTTGCCACATGTCAGCACTCGGTCTGACTGAACGCCTCCAGGAGAGAAGCCCCAGCAAGACGCGCCCCGAGGAGCGTCTTGCCACATGTAAGCACTGGGTCTGACTGAGCGCCTCCAGGAGAGAGGCCCCAGCAAGACGCGCCCCGAGGAGCGTCTTGACACATGTCAACACTGGGGCTGACATAGGGCCTCCAGGAGAGAGGCCCAAGCAAGATGCGCCCCGAGGAGCGTCTTGCCACATGTAAACAATGGGTCTGACTGAGTGCCTCCAGGAGAGAAGCACAAGCAAGACGCGCCCCGAGGAGCGTCTTGCCACATGTCAACAATGGGTCTGACTGAGGGCCTCCAGGAGAGAAGACCAAGCAAGACGCGCCCCGAGGAGCGTCTTGCCACATGTCAGCACTCTGTCTGACTGAGCGCCTCCAGGAGAGAGGCCCAAGCAAGACGCACCCCTAGGAGCGTCTTGACACATGTCAACACTGGGGCTGACAGAGGGCCTCCAGGAGAGAGGCCCAAGCAAGATGCGCCCCAAGGAGCGTCTTGCCACATGTAAACAATGTGTCTGACTGAGGGCCTCCAGGAGAGAAGCCCAAGCAAGACGCGCCCCGAGGAGCGTCTTGCCACATGTCAGCACTGGGTCTGACTGAGCATCTCCAGGAGAGAGGCTCAAGCAAGACGCGCCCCGAAGAGCGTCTTGCCACATGTCACCACTGGGTCTGACTGAGCGCCTCCAGGAGAGAGGCCCAAGCAAGACGCGCTCCGAGGAGCGTCTTGCCACATGTAAGCACTGGGTCTGACTGAGCGCCTCCAGGAGAGAGGCCCAAGCAAGACGCGCCCCGAGGAGCGTCTTGCCACATGTCAACAATGGGTCTGACTGAGGGCCTCCAGGAGAGAAGCCCAAGCAAGATGCGCCCAAAGGAGCGTCTTGCCACATGTAAACAATGGGTCTGACTCAGGGCCTCCAGGAGAGAAGCCCAAGCAAGACGCGCCCCGAGCAGCGTCTTGCCACATGTCAGCACTCGGTCTGACTGAGCGCCTCCAGGAGAGAGGCCCAAGCAAGACGCGCCCCGAGGAGCGTCTTGCCACATATCAACAATGGGTCTGACTGAGGGCCTCCATGAGAGAAGCCCAAGCAAGACGCGCCCCGAGGAGCGTCTTGCCACATGTCACCACTGGGTCTGACTGAGCGCCTCCAGGAGAGAGGCCCAAGCAAGACGCGCCCCGAGGAGCGTCTTGCCACATGTCACCACTGGGTCTGACTGAGCGCCTCCAGGAGAGAGGCCCAAGCAAGACGCGCCCCGAGGAGCGTCTTGCCACATGTAAGCACTGGGTCTGACTGAGCGCCTCCAGGAGAGAAGCCCCAGCAAGACGCGCCCCGAGGAGCGTCTTACCACATGTCAGCACTGGGTCTGACTGAGCGCCTCCAGGAGAGAGGCCCCAGCAAGACGCGCCCCGAGGAGTGTTTTGACACATGTCAACACTGGGGCTGACAGAGGGCCTCCAGGAGAGAGGCCCAAGCAAGATGCGCCCCGAGGAGCGTCTTGCCACATGTAAACAATGGGTCTGACTGAGGGCCTCCAGGAGAGAAGCACAAGCAAGACGCGCCCCGAGGAGCGTCTTGCCACATGTCAGCACTCTGTCTGACTGAGCGCCTCCAGGAGAGAGGCCCAAGCAAGATGCACCCCGAGGAGCGTCTTGACACATATCAACAATGGGTCTGACTGAGGGCCTCCATGAGAGAAGCCCAAGCAAGACGCGCCCCGAGGAGCGTCTTGCCACATGTCAGCACTTGGTCTGACTGAGCGCCTCCAGGAGAGAGGCCCAAGCAAGACGCGCCCCGAGGAGCGTCTTGCCACATATCAACAATGGGTCTGACTGAGGGCCTCCATGAGAGAAGCCCAAGCAAGACGCGCCCCGAGGAGCGTCTTTTCACGTGTCAACACTGGGTCTGACTGAGCGTCTCCAGGAGAGAGGCCCAAGCAAGACGCGCCCCGAGGAGCGTCTTGCCACATGTCACCACTCGGTCTGACTGAGTGCCTCCAGGAGAGAGGCCCAAGCAAGACACGCCCCGAGGAGCGTCTTGCCACATGTCAACAATGAGTCTGACTGAGGGCCTCCAGGAGAGAAGCCCAAGCAAGACGCGTCCCGAGGAGTGTCTTGCCACATGTCAGCACTCGGTCTGAATGAGCGCCTCCAGGAGAGAGGCCCAAGCAAGACGCGCCCCGAGGAGCGTCTTGCCACATATCAACAATGGGTCTGACTGAGGGCCTCCATGAGAGAAGCCCAAGCAAGACGCGCCCCGAGGAGCGTCTTGTCACGTGTCAACACTGGGTCTGACTGAGCGTCTCCAGGAGAAAGGCCCAAGCAAGACGCGCCCTGAGGAGCTTCTTGCCACATGTCACCACTGGGTCTGACTGAGCGCCTCCAGGAGAGAGGCCCAAGCAAGACGCGCCCCGAGGAGCGTCTTGCCACATGTCAACAATGAGTCTGACTGAGGGCCTCCAGGAGAGAAGCCCAAGCAAGACGCGTCCCGAGGAGTGTCTTGCCACATGTCAGCACTCGGCCTGACTGAGCGCCTCCAGGAGAGAGGCCCAAGCAAGACGCGCCCCGAGGAGCGTCTTGCCACATATCAACAATGGGTCTGACTGAGGGCCTCCATGAGAGAGGCCCAAGCAAGACGCGCCCCGAGGAGCGTCTTGTCACGTGTCAACACTGGGTCTGACTGAGCGTCTCCAGGAGAGAGGCCCAAGCAAGACGCGCCCCGAGGAGCGTCTTGCCACATGTCAACAATGGGTCTGACTGAGGGCCTCCAGGAGAGAAGCCCAAGCAAGACGCGTCCCGAGGAGCGTCTTGCCACATGTCAGCACTCGGTCTCACTGAACGCCTCCAGGAGAGAAGCCCCAGCAAGACGCGCCCCGAGGAGCGTCTTGCCACATGTAAGCACTGGGTCTGACTGAGCGCCTCCAGGAGAGAGGCCCAAGCAAGACGCGCCCCGAGGAGCGTCTTGCCACATGTCAACAATGGGTCTGACTGAGGGCCTCCAGGAGAGAAGCCCAAGCAAGATGCGCCCAAAGGAGCGTCTTGCCACATGTAAACAATGGGTCTGACTGAGGGCCTCCAGGAGAGAAGCCCAAGCAAGACGCGCCCCGAGGAGCGTCTTGCCACATGTCAGCACTCGGTCTGACTGAGCGCCTCCAGGAGAGAGGCCCAAGCAAGACGCGCCCCGAGGAGCGTCTTGCCACATATCAACAATGGGTCTGACTGAGGGCCTCCATGAGAGAAGCCCAAGCAAGACGCGCCCCGAGGAGCGTCTTGCCACATGTCACCACTGGGTCTGACTGAGCGCCTCCAGGAGAGAGGCCCAAGCAAGACGCGCCCCGAGGAGCGTCTTGCCACATGTCACCACTGGGTCTGACTGAGCGCCTCCAGGAGAGAGGCCCAATCAAGAAGCGCCCCGAGGAGCGTCTTGCCACATGTAAGCACTGGGTCTGACTGAGCGCCTCCAGGAGAGTAGCCCCAGCAAGACGCGCCCCGAGGAGCGTCTTACCACATGTCAGCACTCGGTCTGACTGAACGCCTCCAGGAGAGAAGCCCAAGCAAGACGCGCCCCGAGGAGCGTCTTGCCACTTGTCAGCACTCGGTCTGACTGAACGCCTCCAGGAGAGAAGCCCCAGCAAGACGCGCCCCGAGGAGCGTCTTGCCACATGTAAGCACTGGGTCTGACTGAGCGCCTCCAGGAGAGAGGCCCCAGCAAGACGCGCCCCGAGGAGCGTCTTGACACATGTCAACACTGGGGCTGACATAGGGCCTCCAGGAGAGAGGCCCAAGCAAGATGCGCCCCGAGGAGCGTCTTGCCACATGTAAACAATGGGTCTGACTGAGGGCCTCCAGGAGAGAAGCACAAGCAAGACGCGCCCCGAGGAGCGTCTTGTCACGTGTCAACACTGGGTCTGACTGAGCATCTCCAGGAGAGAGGCTCAAGCAAGACGCGCCCCGAAGAGCGTCTTGCCACATGTCACCACTGGGTCTGACTGAGCGCCTCCAGGAGAGAGGCCCAAGCAAGACGCGCCCCGAGGAGCGTCTTGCCACATGTAAGCACTGGGTCTGACTGAGCGCCTCCAGGAGAGAGGCCCAAGCAAGACGCGCCCCGAGGAGCGTCTTGCCACATGTCAACAATGGGTCTGACTGAGGGCCTCCAGGAGAGAAGCCCAAGCAAGATGCGCCCAAAGGAGCGTCTTGCCACATGTAAACAATGGGTCTGACTCAGGGCCTCCAGGAGAGAAGCCCAAGCAAGACGCGCCCCGAGCAGCGTCTTGCCACATATCAACACTCGGTCTGACTGAGCACATCCAGGAGAGAGGCCCAAGCAAGACGCGCCCCGAGGAGCGTCTTGCCACATATCAACAATGGGTCTGACTGAGGGCCTCCATGAGAGAAGCCCAAGCAAGACGCGCCCCGAGGAGCGTTTTGCCACATGTCACCACTGGGTCTGACTGAGCGCCTCCAGGAGAGAGGCCCAAGCAAGACGCGCCCCGAGGAGCGTCTTGCCACGTGTCAACACTGGGTCTGACTGAGCGTTTCCAGGAGAGAGGCCCAAGCAAGACGCGCCCCGAGGAGCGTCTTGCCACATGTCACCACTGGGTCTGACTGAGCGCCTCCAGGAGAGAGGCCCAAGCAAGACGCGCCCCGAGGAGCGTCTTGCCACATGTAAGCACTGGGTCTGACTGAGCGCCTCCAGGAGAGAAGCCCCAGCAAGACGCGCCCCGAGGAGCGTCTTACCACATGTCAGCACTGGGTCTGACTGAGCGCCTACAGGAGAGAGGCCCCAGCAAGACGCGCCCCGAGGAGCGTCTTGACACATGTCAACACTGGGGCTGACAGAGGAACTCCAGGAGAGAGGCCCAAGCAAGATGCGCCCCGAGGAGCGTCTTGCCACATGTAAACAATGGGTCTGACTGAGGGCCTCCAGGAGAGAAGCCCAAGCAAGACGCGCCCCGAGGAGCGTCTTGCCACATGTCAGCACTCGGTCTGACTGAGCGCCTCCAGGAGAGAGGCCCAAGCAAGACGCGCCCCGAGGAGCGTCTTGCCACATATCAACAATGGGTCTGACTGAGGGCCTCCATGAGAGAAGCCCAAGCAAGACGCGCCCCGAGGAGCGTCTTGTCACGTGTCAACACTGGGTCTGACTGAGCGTCTCCAGGAGAGAGGCCCAAGCAAGACGCGCCCCGAGGAGCGTCTTGCCACATGTAAGCACTGGGTCTGACTGAGCGCCTCCAGGAGAGAGGCCCCAGCAAGATGCGCCCCGAGGAGCGTCTTGCCTTATGTCAGCACTCGGTCTGACTGAGCGCCTCCAGGAGAGAGGCCCAAGCAAGACGCGCCCCGAGGAGCGTCTTGCCACATGTCAACAATGGGTTTGACTGAGGGCCTCCAGGAGAGAAGCCCAAGCAAGACGCGCCCCGAGGAGCGTCTTGCCACATGTCAACAATGGGCCTGACTGAGCGCCTCCAGGAGAGAGGCCCAAGCAAGACGCGCCCCGAGGAGCGTCTTGCCACATGTCACCACTGGGTCTGACTGAGCGCCTCCAGGAGAGAGGCCCAAGCAAGACGCGCCCCGAGGAGCGTCTTGCCACATGTCAACAATGGGTCTGACTGAGGGCCTCCAGGAGAGAAGCCCAAGCAAGACGCGTCCCAAGGAGCGTCTTGCCACATGTCAGCACTCGGTCTGACTGAACGCCTCCAGGAGAGAAGCCCCAGCAAGACGCGCCCCGAGGAGCGTCTTACCACATGTAAGCACTGGGTCTGACTGAGCGCCTCCAGGAGAGAGGCCCAAGCAAGACGCGCCCCGAGGAGCGTCTTGCCACATGTCAACAATGGGTCTGACTGAGGGCCTCCAGGAGAGAAGCCCAAGCAAGATGCGCCCAAAGGACTGTCTTGCCACATGTAAACAATGGGTCTGACTGAGGGCCTCCAGGAGAGAAGCCCAAGCAAGACGCGCCCCGAGGAGCGTCTTGCCACATATCAACAATGGGTCTGACTGAGGGCCTCCATGAGAGAAGCCCAAGCAAGACGCGCCCCGAGGAGCGTCTTGCCACATGTAAGCACTGGGTCTGACTGAGCGCCTACAGGAGAGAAGCCCCAGCAAGACGCGCCCCGAGGAGCGTCTTGCCACATGTAAGCACTGGATCTGACTGAGCGCCTCCAGGAGAGAAGCCCCAGCAAGACGCGCCCCGAGGAGCGTCTTGCCACATGTCAGCACTCGGTCTGACTGAACGCCTCCAGGAGAGAAGCCCAAGCAAGACGCGCCCCGAGGAGCGTCTTGCCACATGTCAGCACTCGGTCTGACTGAACGCCTCCAGGAGAGAAGCCCCAGCAAGACACGCCCCGAGGAGCGTCTTGCCACATGTAAGCACTGGGTCTGACTGAGCGCCTCCAGGAGAGAGGCCCCAGCAAGACGCGCCCCGAGGAGCGTCTTGCCTTATGTCAGCACTCGGTCTGACTGAGCGCCTCCAGGAGAGAGGCGCAAGCAAGACGCGCCCCGAGGAGCGTCTTGCCACATGTCAACAATGGGTCTGACTGAGGGCCTCCAGGAGAGAAGCCCAAGCAAGACGCGCCCCGAGGAGCGTCTTGCCACATGTCAGCACTCGGTCTCACTGAGCGACTCCAGGAGAGAGGCCCAAGCAAGACGCGCCCCGAGGAGCATCTTGTCACATGTCACCACTGGGTCTGACTGAGCGCCTCCAGGAGAGAGGCCCAAGCAAAACACGCCCCGAGGAGCGTCTTGCCACATGTCAACAATGAGTCTGACTGAGGGCCTCGAGGAGAGAAGCCCAAGCAAGACGCGTCGCGAGGAGCGTCTTGCCACATGTCGGCACTCGGTCTGACTGAACGCCTCTAGGAGAGAAGCCCCAGCAAGACGCGCCCCGAGGAGCGTCTTGCCACATATCAACAATGGGTCTGACTGAGGGCCTCCATGAGAGAAGCCCAAGCAAGATGCGCCCCGAGGAGCGTCTTGTCACATGTCACCACTGGGTCTGACTGAGCGCCTCCTGGAGAGAGGCCCAAGCAAGACGCGCCCCGAGGAGCGTCTTGCCACATGTAAGCACTGGGTCTGACTGAGCGTCTCCAGGAGAGAGGCCCAAGCAAGACGCGCCCCGAGGAGCGTCTTGCCACATGTCAGCACTCGGTCTGACTGAACGCCTCCAGGAGAGAAGCCCCAGCAAGACACGCCCCGAGGAGCGTCTTGCCACATGTAAGCACTGGGTCTGACTGAGCGCCTCCAGGAGAGAGGCCCCAGCAAGACGCGCCCCGAGGAGCGTCTTGCCTTATGTCAGCACTCGGTCTGACTGAGCGCCTCCAGGAGAGAGGCCCAAGCAAGACGCGCCCCGCGGAGCGTCTTGCCACATGTCAACAATAGGTCTGACTGAGGGCCTCCAGGAGAGAAGCCCAAGCAAGACGCGCCCCGAGGAGCGTCTTGACACATGTCAGCACTCGGTCTGACTGAGCGACTCCAGGAGAGAGGCCCAAGCAAGACGCACCCCGGGGAGCGTCTTGACACATGTCAACACTGGGGCTGACAGAGGGCCTCCAGGAGAGAGGCCCAAGCAAGATGCGCCCCGAGGAGCGTCTTGCCACATGTAAACAATGGGTCTGACTGAGGGCCTCCAAGAGAGAAGCCCAAGCAAGACGTGCCCCGAGGAGCGTCTTGCACCATGTCAACACTGGGTCTGACTGAGCACCTCCAGGAGAGAGGCCCAAGCAAGGCTCGCCCCGAGGAGCGTCTTGCCACATATCAACAATGGGTCTGACTGAGGGCCTCCATGAGAGAAGCCCAAGCAAGACGCGCCCCGAGGAGCATCTTGCCACATGTCAGCACTCGGTCTGACTGAGCGACTCCAGGAGAGAGTCCCAAGCAAGACGCACCCCGAGGAGCGTCTTGACACATGTCAACACTGGGGCTGACAGAGGGCCTCCAGGAGAGAGGCCCAAGCAAGATGCGCCCCGAGGAGCGTCTTGCCACATGTCAACAATGGGTCTGACTGAGGGCCTCCAATAGAGAAGCCCAAGCAAGACGCGCCCCGAGGAGCGTCTTGCACCATGTCAACACTGGGTCTGACTGAGCACCTCCAGGAGAGAGGACCAAGCAAGACTCGCCCCGAGGAGCGTCTTGCCACATATCAACAATGGGTCTGACTGAGGGCCTCCATGAGAGAAGCCCAAGCAAGACGCGCCCCGAGGAGCGTCTTGTCACGTGTCAACACTGGGTCTGACTGAGCGTCTCCAGGAGAGAGGCCCAAGCAAGATGCGCCCCGAGGAGCGTCTTGCCACATGTCACAACTGGGTCTGACTGAGCGCCTCCAGGAGAGAGGCCCAAGCAAGACACGCCCCGAGGAGCGTCTTGCCACATGTCAACAATGAGTCTGACTGAGGGCCTCCAGGAGAGAAGCCCAAGCAAGACGCGTCCCGAGGAGTGTCTTGCCACATGTCAGCACTCGGTCTGACTGAACGCCTCCAGGAGAGAAGCCCCAGCAAGACGCGCCCCGAGGAGCGTCTTGCCACATATCAACAATGGGTCTGACTGAGGGCCTCCATGAGAGAAGCCCAAGCAAGACGCGCCCCGAGGAGCGTCTTGTCACGTGTCAACACTGGGTCTGACTGAGCGTCTCCAGGAGAGAGGCCCAAGCAAGACGCGCCCCGAGGAGCGTCTTGCAACATGTAAGCACTGGGTCTGACTGAGCACCTCCAGGAGAGAGGCCCCAGCAAGATGCGCCCCGAGGAGCGTCTTGCCTTATGTCAGCACTCGGTCTGACTGAGCGCCTCCAGGAGAGAGGCCCAAGCAAGACGCGCCCCGAGGAGCGTCTTGCCACATGTCAACAATGGGTCTGACTGAGGGCCTCCAGGAGAGAAGCCCAAGCAAGACGCGCCCCGAGGAGCGTCTTGCCACATGTCAACAATGGGTCTGACTGAGCGCCTCCAGGAGAGAGGCCCAAGCAAGACGTGCCCCGAGGAGCGTCTTGCCACATGTCACCACTGGGTCTGACTGAGCGCCTCCAGGAGAGAGGCCCAATCAAGACGCGCCCCGAGGAGCGACTTGCCACATGTCAACAATGGGTCTGACTGAGGGCCTCCAGGAGAGAAGCCCAAGCAAGACGCGTCCCGAGGAGCGTCTTGCCACATGTCAGCACTCGGTCTGACTGAACGCCTCCAGGAGAGAAGCCCCAGCAAGACGCGCCCCGAGGAGCGTCTTGCCACATGTAAGCACTGGGTCTGACTGAGCACCTCCAGGAGAGAGGCCCAAGCAAGACGCGCCCCGAGGAGCGTCTTGCCACATGTCAACAATGGGTCTGACTGAGGAACTCCAGGAGAGAAGCCCAAGCAAGATGCGCCCGATGGAGCGTCTTGCCACATGTAAACAATGGGTCTGACTGAGGGCCTCCAGGAGAGAAGCCCAAGCAAGACGCGCCCCGAGGAGCGTCTTGCCACATGTCAGCACTCGGTCTGACTGAGCGCCTCCAGGAGAGAGGCCCAAGCAAGACGCGCCCCGAGGAGCGTCTTGCCACATATCAACAATGGGTCTGACTGAGGGCCTCCATGAGAGAAGCCCAAGCAAGACGCGCCCCGAGGAGCGTCTTGCCACATGTCACCACTGGGTCTGACTGAGCGCCTCCAGGAGAGAGGCCCAAGCAAGACACGCCCCGAGGAGCGTCTTGCCTTATGTCAGCACTCGGTCTGACTGAGCGCCTCCAGGAGAGAGGCCCAAGCAAGACGCGTCCCGAGGAGTGTCTTGCCACATGTCAACAATGAGTCTGACTGAGGGCCTCCAGGAGAGAAGCCCAAGCAAGACGCGTCCCGTAGAGTGTCTTGCCACATGTGAACAATGGGTCTGACTGAGGGCCTCCAGGAGAGAAGCCCAAGCAAGACGCGCCCCGAGGAGCGTCTTGCCACATGTCAGCACTCGGTCTGACTGAGCGCCTCCAGGAGAGAGGCCCAAGCAAGACGCACCCCGAGGAGCGTCTTGACACATGTCAACACTGGGGCTGACAGAGGAACTCCAGGAGTGAGGCCCAAGCAAGATGCGCCCCGAGGAGCGTCTTGCCACATGTAGACAATGGGTCTGACTGAGGGCCTCCAGGAGAGAAGCCCAAGCAAGACGCGCCCCGAGGAGCGTCTTGCCACATGTCAGCACTCGGTCTGACTGAGCGCCTCCAGGAGAGAGGCCCAAGCAAGACGCGCCCCGAGGAGCGTCTTGCCACATATCAACAATGGGTCTGACTGAGGGCCTCCATGAGAGAAGCCCAAGCAAGACGCGCCCCGAGGAGCATCTTGTCACGTGTCAACACTGGGTCTGACTGAGCGTCTCCAGGAGAGAGGCCCAAGCAAGACGCGCCCCGAGGAGCGTCTTGCCACATGTCAACAATGGGTCTGACTGAGGGCCTCCAGGAGAGAAGCCCAAGCAAGACGCGCCCCGAGGAGCGTCTTGCCACATGTCAACAATGGGTCTGACTGAGGGCCTCCAGGAGAGAGGCCCAAGCAAGACGCGCCCCGAGGAGCGTCTTGCCACATGTCACCACTGGGTCTGACTGAGCGCCTCCAGGAGAGAGGCCCAAGCAAGACGCGCCCCGAGGAGCGTCTTGCCACATGTCAACAATGGGTCTGACTGAGGGCCTCCAGGAGAGAAGCCCAAGCAAGACGCGTCCCGAGGAGCGTCTTGCCACATGTCAGCACTCGGTCTGACTGAACGCCTCCAGGAGAGAAGCCCCAGCAAGACGCGCCCCGAGGAGCGTCTTGCCACATGTAAGCACTGGGTTTGACTGAGCGCCTCCAGGAGAGAGGCCCAAGCAAGACGCGCCCCGAGGAGCGTCTTGCCACATGTCAACAATGGGTCTGACTGAGGGCCTCCAGGAGAGAAGCCCAAGCAAGATGCGCCCAAAGGAGCGTCTTGCCACATGTAAACAATGGGTCTGACTGAGGGCCTCCAGGAGAGAAGCCCAAGCAAGACGCGCCCCGAGGAGCGTCTTGCCACATGTCAGCACTCGGTCTGACTGAGCGCCTCCAGGAGAGAGGCCCAAGCAAGACGCGCCCCGAGGAGCGTCTTGCCACATATCAACAATGGGTCTGACTGAGGGCCTCCATGAGAGAAGCCCAAGCAAGACGCGCCCCGAGGAGCGTCTTGCCACATGTCACCACTGGGTCTGACTGAGCGCCTCCAGGAGAGAGGCCCAAGCAAGACACGCCCCGAGGAGCATCTTGCCACGTGTCAACACTGGGTCTGACTGAGCGTCTCCAGGAGAGAGGCCCAAGCAAGACGCGCCCCGAGGAGCGTCTTGCCACATGTCACCACTGGGTCTGACTGAGCGCCTCCAGGAGAGAGGCCCAATCAAGACGCGCCCCGAGGAGCGTCTTGCCACATGTAAGCACTGGGTCTGACTGAGCACCTCCAGGAGAGAAGCCCCAGCAAGACGCGCCCCGAGGAGCGTCTTACCACATGTCAGCACTCGGTCTGACTGAACGCCTCCAGGAGAGAAGCCCAAGCAAGACGCGCCCCGAGGAGCGTCTTGCCACATGTCAGCACTCGGTCTGACTGAACGCCTCCAGGAGAGAAGCCCAAGCAAGACGCGCCCCGAGGAGCGTCTTGCCACATGTCAGCACTCGGTCTGACTGAGCGCCTCCAGGAGAGAGGCCCAAGCAAGACGCGCCCCGAGGAGCGTCTTGCCACATGTCAACAATGGGTCTGACTGAGGGCCTCCAGGAGAGAAGCCCAAGCAAGACGCGCCCCGAGGAGCGTCTTGCCACATGTCAACAATGGGTCTGACTGAGCGCCTCCAGGAGAGAGGCCCAAGAAAGACGCGCCCCGAGGAGCGTCTTGCCACATATCAACAATGGGTCTGACTGAGGGCCTCCATGAGAGAAGCCCAAGCAAGACGCGCCCCGAGGAGCGTCTTGCCACATGTCACCACTGGGTCTGACTGAGCGCCTCCAGGAGAGAGGCCCAAGCAAGACACGCCCCGAGGAGCATCTTGCCACGTGTCAACACTGGGTCTGACTGAGCGTCTCCAGGAGAGAGGCCCAAGCAAGACGCGCCCCGAGGAGCGTCTTGCCACATGTCACCACTGGGTCTGACTGAGCGCCTCCAGGAGAGAGGCCCAATCAAGACGCGCCCCGAGGAGCGTCTTGCCACATGTAAGCACTGGGTCTGACTGAGCACCTCCAGGAGAGAAGCCCCAGCAAGACGCGCCCCGAGGAGCGTCTTACCACATGTCAGCACTCGGTCTGACTGAACGCCTCCAGGAGAGAAGCCCAAGCAAGACGCGCCCCGAGGAGCGTCTTGCCACATGTCAGCACTCGGTCTGAGTGAACGCCTCCAGGAGAGAAGCCCCAGCCAGACGCGCCCCGAGGAGCGTCTTGCCACATGTAAGCACTGGGTCTGACTGAGCGCCTCCAGGAGAGAGGCCACAGCAAGACGCGCCCCGAGGAGTGTCTTGACACATGTCAACACTGGGGCTGACATAGGGCCTCCAGGAGAGAGGCCCAAGCAAGATGCGCCCCGAGGAGCGTCTTGCCACATGTCAACAATGGGTCTGACTGAGGGCCTCCAGGAGAGAAGCCCAAGCAAGACGCGCCCCGAAGAGCGTCTTGCCACATGTCAGCACTCTGTCTGACTGATCGCCTCCAGGAGAGAGGCCCAAGCAAGATGCACCCCGAGGAGCGTCTTGACACATGTCAACAATGGGTCTGACTGAGGGCCTCCAGGAGAGAAGCCCAAGCAAGATGCGCCCAAAGGAGCGTCTTGCCACATGTAAACAATGGGTCTGACTCAGGGCCTCCAGGAGAGAAGCCCAAGCAAGACGCGCCCCGAGCAGCGTCTTGCCACATGTCAGCACTCGGTCTGACTGAGCGCCTCCAGGAGAGAGGCCCAAGCAAGACGCGCCCCGAGGAGCGTCTTGCCACATATCAACAATGGGTCTGACTGAGGGCCTCCATGAGAGAAGCCCAAGCAAGACGCGCCCCGAGGAGCGTCTTGCCACGTGTCAACACTGGGTCTGACTGAGCGTCTCCAGGAGAGAGGCCCAAGCAAGACGCGCCCCGAGGAGCGTCTTGCCACATGTCACCACTGGGTCTGACTGAGCGCCTCCAGGAGAGAGGCCCAAGCAAGACGCGCCCCGAGGAGCGTCTTGCCACATGTAAGCACTGGGTCTGACTGAGCGCCTCCAGGAGAGAAGCCCCAGCAAGACGCGCCCCGAGGAGCGTCTTACCACATGTCAGCACTGGGTCTGACTGAGCGCCTCCAGGAGAGAGGCCCCAGCAAGACGCGCCCCGAGGAGCGTCTTGACACATGTCAACACTGGGGCTGACAGAGGGCCTCCAGGAGAGAGGCCCAAGCAAGATGCGCCCCGAGGAGCGTCTTGCCACATGTAAACAATGGGTCTGACTGAGGGCCTCCAGGAGAGAAGCACAAGCAAGACGCGCCCCGAGGAGCGTCTTGCCACATGTCAACAATGGGTCTGACTGAGGGCCTCCAGGAGAGAAGCCCAAGCAAGACGCGCCCCGAGGAGCGTCTTGCCACATGTCAGCACTCGGTCTGACTGAGCGCCTCAAGGAGAGAGGCACAAGCAAGACGCACCCCGAGGAGCGTCTTGACACATGTCAACACTGGGGATGACAGAGGGCCTCCAGGAGAGAGGCCCAAGCAAGATGCGCCCCAAGGAGCGTCTTGCCACATGTAAGCACTGGGTCTGACTGAGCGCCTCCAGGAGAGAGGCCCCAGCAAGATGCGCCCCGATGAGCGTCTTGCCTTATGTCAGCACTCGGTCTGACTGAGCGCCTCCAGGAGAGAGGCCCAAGCAAGACGCGCCCCGAGGAGCGTCTTGCCACATGTCAACAATGGGTCTGACTGAGGGCCTCCAGGAGAGAAGCCCAAGCAAGACGCGCCCCGAGGAGCGTCTTGCCACATGTCACCACTGGGTCTGACTGAGCGCCTCCAGGAGAGAGGCCCAAGCAAGACACGCCCCGAGGAGCGTCTTGCCACGTGTCAACACTGGGTCTGACTGAGCGTCTCCAGGAGAGAGGCCCAAGCAAGACGCGCCCCGAGGAGCGTCTTGCCACATGTCACCACTGGGTCTGACTGAGCGCCTCCAGGAGAGAGGCCCAATCAAGACGCGCCCCGAGGAGCGTCTTGCCACATGTAAGCACTGGGTCTGACTGAGGGCCTCCATGAGAGAAGCCCAAGCAAGACGCGCCCCGAGGAGCGTCTTGTCACGTGTCAACACTGGGTCTGACTGAGCGTCTCCAGGAGAGAGGCCCAAGCAAGACGCGCCCCGAGGAGCGTCTTGCAACATGTCAACAATGGGTCTGACTGAGGGCCTCCAGGAGAGAAGCCCAAGCAAGACGCGCCCCGAGGAGCGTCTTGCCACATGTCAACAATGGGTCTGACTGAGCGCCTCCAGGAGAGAGGCCCAAGCAAGACGCGCCCCGAGGAGCGTCTTGCCACATGTCACCACTGGGTCTGACTGAGCGCCTCCAGGGGAGAGGCCCAAGCAAGACGCGCCCCGAGGAGCGTCTTGCCACATGTCAACAATGGGTCTGACTGAGGGCCTCCAGGAGAGAAGCCCAAGCAAGACGCGTCCCGAGGAGCGTCTTGCCACATGTCAGCACTCGGTCTGACTGAACGCCTCCAGGAGAGAAGCCCCAGCAAGACGCGCCCCGAGGAGCGTCTTGCCACATGTAAGCACTGGGTATGACTGAGCGCCTCCAGGAGAGAGGCCCAAACAAGACGCGCCCCGAGGAGCGTCTTGCCACATGTCAACAATGGGTCTGACTGAGGGCCTCCAGGAGAGAAGCCCAAGCAAGACGCGTCCCGAGGAGCGTCTTGCCACATGTCAGCACTCGGTCTGACTGAACGCCTCCAGGAGAGAAGCCCCAGCAAGACGCGCCCCGAGGAGCGTCTTGCCACATGTAAGCACTGGGTCTGACTGAGCGCCTCCAGGGGAGAGGCCCAAGCAAGACGCGCCCCGAGGAGCGTCTTGCCACATGTCAGCACTCGGTCTGACTGAGCGCCTCCAGGAGAGAGGCCCAAGCAAGACGCGCCCCGAGGAGCGTCTTGCCACATATCAACAATGGGTCTGACTGAGGGCCTCTATGAGAGAAGCCCAAGCAAGACGCGCCCCGAGGAGCGTCTTGCCACATGTCACCACTGGGTCTGACTGAGCGCCTCCAGGAGAGAGGCCCAAGCAAGACACGCCCAGAGGAGCGTCTTGCCACGTGTCAACATTGGGTCTGACTGAGCGTCTCCAGGAGAGAGGCCCAAGCAAGACGCGCCCCGAGGAGCGTCTTGCCACATGTCACCACTGGGTCTGACTGAGCGCCTCCAGGAGAGAGGCCTAATCAAGACGCGCCCCGAGGAGCGTCTTGCCACATGTAAGCACTGGGTCTGACTGAGCACCTCCAGGAGAGAAGCCCCAGCAAGACGCGCCCCGAGGAGCGTCTTACCACATGTCAGCACTCGGTCTGACTGAACGCCTCCCGGAGAGAAGCCCAAGCAAGACGCGCCCCGAGGAGCGTCTTGCCACATGTCAGCACTCGGTCTGAGTGAACGCCTCCAGGAGAGAAGCCCCAGCCAGACGCGCCCCGAGGAGCGTCTTGCCACATGTAAGCACTGGGTCTGACTGAGCGCCTCCAGGAGAGAGGCCCCAGCAAGACGCGCCCCGAGGAGCGTCTTGACACATGTCAACACTGGGGCTGACATAGGGCCTCCAGGAGAGAGGCCCAAGCAAGATGCGCCCCGAGGAGCGTCTTGCCACATGTCAACAATGGGTCTGACTGAGGGCCTCCAGGAGAGAAGCCCAAGCAAGACGCGCCCCGAGGAGCGTCTTGCCACATGTCAGCACTCTGTCTGACTGAGCGCCTCCAGGAGAGAGGCCCAAGCAAGATGCACCCCGAGGAGCGTCTTGACACATGTCAACACTGGGGCTGACAGAGGGCCTCCAGGAGAGAGGCCCAAGCAAGATGCGCCCCAAGGAGCGTCTTGCCACATGTAAACAATGTGTCTGACTGAGGGCCTCCAGGAGAGAAGCCCAAGCAAGACGCGCCCCGAGGGGCGTCTTGCCACATGTCAGCACTCGGTCTGACTGAGCGCCTCCAGGAGAGAGGCCCAAGCAAGACGCGCCCCGAGGAGCGTCTTGCCACATATCAACAATGGGTCTGACTGAGGGCCTCCATGAGAGAAGCCCAAGCAAGACGCGCCCCGAGGAGCGTCTTGTCACGTGTCAACACTGGGTCTGACTGAGCATCTCCAGGAGAGAGGCTCAAGCAAAACGCGCCCCGAAGAGCGTCTTGCCACATGTCACCACTGGGTCTGACTGAGCGCCTCCAGGAGAGAGGCCCAAGCAAGACGCGTCCCGAGGAGCGTCTTGCCACATGTAAGCACTGGGTCTGACTGAGCGCCTCCAGGAGAGAGGCCCAAGCAAGACGCGCCCCGAGGAGCGTCTTGCCACATGTCAACAATGGGTCTGACTGAGGGCCTCCAGGAGAGAAGCCCAAGCAAGATGCGCCCAAAGGAGCGTCTTGCCACATGTAAACAATGGGTCTGACTCAGGGCCTCCAGGAGAGAAGCCCAAGCAAGACGCGCCCCGAGCAGCGTCTTGCCACATGTCAGCACTCGGTCTGACTGAGCGCCTCCAGGAGAGAGGCCCAAGCAAGACGCGCCCCGAGGAGCGTCTTGCCACATATCAACAATGGGTCTGACTGAGGGCCTCCATGAGAGAAGCCCAAGCAAGACGCGCCCCGAGGAGCGTCTTGCCACATGTCACCACTGGGTCTGACTGAGCGCCTCCAGGAGAGAGGCCCAAGCAAGACGCGCCCCGAGGAGCGTCTTGCCACGTGTCAACACTGGGTCTGACTGAGCGTCTCCAGGAGAGAGGCCCAAGCAAGACGCGCCCCGAGGAGCGTCTTGCCACATGTCACCACTGGGTCTGACTGAGCGCCTCCAGGAGAGAGGCCCAAGCAAGACGCGCCCCGAGGAGCGTCTTGCCACATGTAAGCACTGGGTCTGACTGAGCGCCTCCAGGAGAGAAGCCCCAGCAAGACGCGCCCCGAGGAGCGTCTTACCACATGTCAGCACTGGGTCTGACTGAGCGCCTCCAGGAGAGAGGCCCCAGCAAGACGCGCCCCGAGGAGCGTCTTGACACATGTCAACACTGGGGCTGACAGAGGGCCTCCAGGAGAGAGGCCCAAGCAAGATGCGCCCCGAGGAGCGTCTTGCCACATGTAAACAATGGGTCTGACTGAGGGCCTCCAGGAGAGAAGCACAAGCAAGACGCGCCCCGAGGAGCGTCTTGCCACATGTCAACAATGGGTCTGACTGAGGGCCTCCAGGAGAGAAGCCCAAGCAAGACGCGCCCCGAGGAGCGTCTTGCCACATGTCAGCACTCGGTCTGACTGAGCGCCTCCAGGAGAGAGGCCCAAGCAAGACGCACCCCGAGGAGCGTCTTGACACATGTCAACACTGGGGATGACAGAGGGCCTCCAGGAGAGAGGCCCAAGCAAGATGCGCCCCAAGGAGCGTCTTGCCACATGTAAACAATGGGTCTGACTGAGGGCCTCCAGGAGAGAAGCCCAAGCAAGACGCGCCCCGAGGAGCGTCGTGCCACATGTCAGCACTCGGTCTGACTGAGCGCCTCCAGGAGAGAGGCCCAAGCAAGACGCGCCCCGAGGAGCGTCTTGCCACATATCAACAATGGGTCTGACTGAGGGCCTCCATGAGAGAAGCCCAAGCAAGACGCGCCCCGAGGAGCGTCTTGTCACGTGTCAACACTGGGTCTGACTGAGCATCTCCAGGAGAGAGGCTCAAGCAAGACGCGCCCCGAAGAGCGTCTTGCCACATGTAAGCACTGGGTCTGACTGAGCGCCTCCAGGAGAGAGGCCCCAGCAAGACGCGCCCCGAGGAGCGTCTTGCCTTATGTCAGCACTCGGTCTGACTGAGCGCCTCCAGGAGAGAGGCCCAAGCAAGACGCGCCCCGAGGAGCGTCTTGCCACATGTCAACAATGGGTCTGACTGAGGGCCTCCAGGAGAGAAGCCCAAGCAAGACGCGCCCCGAGGAGCGTCTTGCCACATGTCACCACTGGGTCTGACTGAGCGCCTCCAGGAGAGAGGCCCAAGCAAGACACGCCCCGAGGAGCGTCTTGCCACGTGTCAACACTGGGTCTGACTGAGCGTCTCCAGGAGAGAGGCCCAAGCAAGACGCGCCCCGAGGAGCGTCTTGCCACATGTCACCACTGGGTCTGACTGAGCGCCTCCAGGAGAGAGGCCCAATCAAGACGCGCCCCGAGGAGCGTCTTGCCACATGTAAGCACTGGGTCTGACTGAGCGCCTCCAGGAGAGAAGCCCCAGCAAGACGCGCCCCGAGGAGCGTCTTACCACATGTCAGCACTCGGTCAGACTGAACGCCTCCAGAAGAGAAGCCCAAGCAAGACACGCCCCGAGGAGCGTCTTGCCACATGTCAGCACTCGGTCTGACTGAACGCCTCCAGGAGAGAAGCCCCAGCAAGACGCGCCCCGAGGAGCGTCTTGCCACATGTAAGCACTGGGTCTGACTGAGCGCCTCCAGGAGAGAGGCCCCAGCAAGACGCGCCCCGAGGAGCGTCTTGACACATGTCAACACTGGGGCTGACATAGGGCCTCCAGGAGAGAGGCCCAAGCAAGATGCGCCCCGAGGAGCGTCTTGCCACATGTAAACAATGGGTCTGACTGAGGGCCTCCAGGAGAGAAGCACAAGCAAGACGCGCCCCGAGGAGCGTCTTGCCACATGTCAACAATGGGTCTGACTGAGGGCCTCCAGGAGAGAAGACCAAGCAAGACGCGCCCCGAGGAGCGTCTTGCCACATGTCAGCACTCTGTCTGACTGAGCGCCTCCAGGAGAGAGGCCCAAGCAAGACGCACCCCTAGGAGCGTCTTGACACATGTCAACACTGGGGCTGACAGAGGGCCTCCAGGAGAGAGGCCCAAGCAAGATGCGCCCCAAGGAGCGTCTTGCCACATGTAAACAATGTGTCTGACTGAGGGCCTCCAGGAGAGAAGCCCAAGCAAGACGCGCCCCGAGGAGCGTCTTGCCACATGTCAGCACTGGGTCTGACTGAGCATCTCCAGGAGAGAGGCTCAAGCAAGACGCGCCCCGAAGAGCGTCTTGCCACATGTCACCACTGGGTCTGACTGAGCGCCTCCAGGAGAGAGGCCCAAGCAAGACGCGCTCCGAGGAGCGTCTTGCCACATGTAAGCACTGGGTCTGACTGAGCGCCTCCAGGAGAGAGGCCCAAGCAAGACGCGCCCCGAGGAGCGTCTTGCCACATGTCAACAATGGGTCTGACTGAGGGCCTCCAGGAGAGAAGCCCAAGCAAGATGCGCCCAAAGGAGCGTCTTGCCACATGTAAACAATGGGTCTGACTCAGGGCCTCCAGGAGAGAAGCCCAAGCAAGACGCGCCCCGAGCAGCGTCTTGCCACATGTCAGCACTCGGTCTGACTGAGCGCCTCCAGGAGAGAGGCCCAAGCAAGACGCGCCCCGAGGAGCGTCTTGCCACATATCAACAATGGGTCTGACTGAGGGCCTCCATGAGAGAAGCCCAAGCAAGACGCGCCCCGAGGAGCGTCTTGCCACATGTCACCACTGGGTCTGACTGAGCGCCTCCAGGAGAGAGGCCCAAGCAAGACGCGCCCCGAGGAGCGTCTTGCCACATGTCACCACTGGGTCTGACTGAGCGCCTCCAGGAGAGAGGCCCAAGCAAGACGCGCCCCGAGGAGCGTCTTGCCACATGTAAGCACTGGGTCTGACTGAGCGCCTCCAGGAGAGAAGCCCCAGCAAGACGCGCCCCGAGGAGCGTCTTACCACATGTCAGCACTGGGTCTGACTGAGCGCCTCCAGGAGAGAGGCCCCAGCAAGACGCGCCCCGAGGAGTGTTTTGACACATGTCAACACTGGGGCTGACAGAGGGCCTCCAGGAGAGAGGCCCAAGCAAGATGCGCCCCGAGGAGCGTCTTGCCACATGTAAACAATGGGTCTGACTGAGGGCCTCCAGGAGAGAAGCACAAGCAAGACGCGCCCCGAGGAGCGTCTTGCCACATGTCAGCACTCTGTCTGACTGAGCGCCTCCAGGAGAGAGGCCCAAGCAAGATGCACCCCGAGGAGCGTCTTGACACATATCAACAATGGGTCTGACTGAGGGCCTCCATGAGAGAAGCCCAAGCAAGACGCGCCCCGAGGAGCGTCTTGCCACATGTCAGCACTTGGTCTGACTGAGCGCCTCCAGGAGAGAGGCCCAAGCAAGACGCGCCCCGAGGAGCGTCTTGCCACATATCAACAATGGGTCTGACTGAGGGCCTCCATGAGAGAAGCCCAAGCAAGACGCGCCCCGAGGAGCGTCTTGTCACGTGTCAACACTGGGTCTGACTGAGCGTCTCCAGGAGAGAGGCCCAAGCAAGACGCGCCCCGAGGAGCGTCTTGCCACATGTCACCACTCGGTCTGACTGAGTGCCTCCAGGAGAGAGGCCCAAGCAAGACACGCCCCGAGGAGCGTCTTGCCACATGTCAACAATGAGTCTGACTGAGGGCCTCCAGGAGAGAAGCCCAAGCAAGACGCGTCCCGAGGAGTGTCTTGCCACATGTCAGCACTCGGTCTGAATGAGCGCCTCCAGGAGAGAGGCCCAAGCAAGACGCGCCCCGAGGAGCGTCTTGCCACATATCAACAATGGGTCTGACTGAGGGCCTCCATGAGAGAAGCCCAAGCAAGACGCGCCCCGAGGAGCGTCTTGTCACGTGTCAACACTGGGTCTGACTGAGCGTCTCCAGGAGAAAGGCCCAAGCAAGACGCGCCCTGAGGAGCTTCTTGCCACATGTCACCACTGGGTCTGACTGAGCGCCTCCAGGAGAGAGGCCCAAGCAAGACGCGCCCCGAGGAGCGTCTTGCCACATGTCAACAATGAGTCTGACTGAGGGCCTCCAGGAGAGAAGCCCAAGCAAGACGCGTCCCGAGGAGTGTCTTGCCACATGTCAGCACTCGGCCTGACTGAGCGCCTCCAGGAGAGAGGCCCAAGCAAGACGCGCCCCGAGGAGCGTCTTGCCACATATCAACAATGGGTCTGACTGAGGGCCTCCATGAGAGAGGCCCAAGCAAGACGCGCCCCGAGGAGCGTCTTGTCACGTGTCAACACTGGGTCTGACTGAGCGTCTCCAGGAGAGAGGCCCAAGCAAGACGCGCCCCGAGGAGCGTCTTGCCACATGTCAACAATGGGTCTGACTGAGGGCCTCCAGGAGAGAAGCCCAAGCAAGACGCGTCCCGAGGAGCGTCTTGCCACATGTCAGCACTCGGTCTGACTGAACGCCTCCAGGAGAGAAGCCCCAGCAAGACGCGCCCCGAGGAGCGTCTTGCCACATGTAAGCACTGGGTCTGACTGAGCGCCTCCAGGAGAGAGGCCCAAGCAAGACGCGCCCCGAGGAGCGTCTTGCCACATGTCAACAATGGGTCTGACTGAGGGCCTCCAGGAGAGAAGCCCAAGCAAGATGCGCCCAAAGGAGCGTCTTGCCACATGTAAACAATGGGTCTGACTGAGGGCCTCCAGGAGAGAAGCCCAAGCAAGACGCGCCCCGAGGAGCGTCTTGCCACATGTCAGCACTCGGTCTGACTGAGCGCCTCCAGGAGAGAGGCCCAAGCAAGACGCGCCCCGAGGAGCGTCTTGCCACATATCAACAATGGGTCTGACTGAGGGCCTCCATGAGAGAAGCCCAAGCAAGACGCGCCCCGAGGAGCGTCTTGCCACATGTCACCACTGGGTCTGACTGAGCGCCTCCAGGAGAGAGGCCCAAGCAAGACGCGCCCCGAGGAGCGTCTTGCCACATGTCACCACTGGGTCTGACTGAGCGCCTCCAGGAGAGAGGCCCAATCAAGAAGCGCCCCGAGGAGCGTCTTGCCACATGTAAGCACTGGGTCTGACTGAGCGCCTCCAGGAGAGTAGCCCCAGCAAGACGCGCCCCGAGGAGCGTCTTACCACATGTCAGCACTCGGTCTGACTGAACGCCTCCAGGAGAGAAGCCCAAGCAAGACGCGCCCCGAGGAGCGTCTTGCCACTTGTCAGCACTCGGTCTGACTGAACGCCTCCAGGAGAGAAGCCCCAGCAAGACGCGCCCCGAGGAGCGTCTTGCCACATGTAAGCACTGGGTCTGACTGAGCGCCTCCAGGAGAGAGGCCCCAGCAAGACGCGCCCCGAGGAGCGTCTTGACACATGTCAACACTGGGGCTGACATAGGGCCTCCAGGAGAGAGGCCCAAGCAAGATGCGCCCCGAGGAGCGTCTTGCCACATGTAAACAATGGGTCTGACTGAGGGCCTCCAGGAGAGAAGCACAAGCAAGACGCGCCCCGAGGAGCGTCTTGCCACATGTCAACAATGGGTCTGACTGAGGGCCTCCAGGAGAGAAGCCCAAGCAAGACGCGCCCCGAGGAGCGTCTTGCCACATATCAACAATGGGTCTGACTGAGGGCCTCCATGAGAGAAGCCCAAGCAAGACGCGCCCCGAGGAGCGTCTTGTCACGTGTCAACACTGGGTCTGACTGAGCATCTCCAGGAGAGAGGCTCAAGCAAGACGCGCCCCGAAGAGCGTCTTGCCACATGTCACCACTGGGTCTGACTGAGCGCCTCCAGGAGAGAGGCCCAAGCAAGACGCGCCCCGAGGAGCGTCTTGCCACATGTAAGCACTGGGTCTGACTGAGCGCCTCCAGGAGAGAGGCCCAAGCAAGACGCGCCCCGAGGAGCGTCTTGCCACATGTCAACAATGGGTCTGACTGAGGGCCTCCAGGAGAGAAGCCCAAGCAAGATGCGCCCAAAGGAGCGTCTTGCCACATGTAAACAATGGGTCTGACTCAGGGCCTCCAGGAGAGAAGCCCAAGCAAGACGCGCCCCGAGCAGCGTCTTGCCACATATCAACACTCGGTCTGACTGAGCACATCCAGGAGAGAGGCCCAAGCAAGACGCGCCCCGAGGAGCGTCTTGCCACATATCAACAATGGGTCTGACTGAGGGCCTCCATGAGAGAAGCCCAAGCAAGACGCGCCCCGAGGAGCGTTTTGCCACATGTCACCACTGGGTCTGACTGAGCGCCTCCAGGAGAGAGGCCCAAGCAAGACGCGCCCCGAGGAGCGTCTTGCCACGTGTCAACACTGGGTCTGACTGAGCGTTTCCAGGAGAGAGGCCCAAGCAAGACGCGCCCCGAGGAGCGTCTTGCCACATGTCACCACTGGGTCTGACTGAGCGCCTCCAGGAGAGAGGCCCAAGCAAGACGCGCCCCGAGGAGCGTCTTGCCACATGTAAGCACTGGGTCTGACTGAGCGCCTCCAGGAGAGAAGCCCCAGCAAGACGCGCCCCGAGGAGCGTCTTACCACATGTCAGCACTGGGTCTGACTGAGCGCCTACAGGAGAGAGGCCCCAGCAAGACGCGCCCCGAGGAGCGTCTTGACACATGTCAACACTGGGGCTGACAGAGGGCCTCCAGGAGAGAGGCCCAAGCAAGATGCACCCCGAGGAGCGTCTTGCCACATGTAAACAATGGGTCTGACTGAGGGCCTCCAGGAGAGAAGCACAAGCAAGACGCGCCCCGAGGAGCGTCTTGCCACATGTCAACAATGGGTCTGACTGAGGGCCTCCAGGAGAGAAGCCCAAGCAAGACGCGCCCCGAGGAGCGTCTTGCCACATGTCAGCACTCGGTCTGACTGAGCGCCTCCAGGAGAGAGGCCCAAGCAAGACGCACCCCGAGGAGCGTCTTGACACATGTCAACACTGGGGATGACAGAGGGCCTCCAGGAGAGAGGCCCAAGCAAGATGCGCCCCAAGGAGCGTCTTGCCACATGTAAACAATGGGTCTGACTGAGGGCCTCCAGGAGAGAAGCCCAAGCAGGACGCGCCCCGAGGAGCGTCTTGCCACATGTCAGCACTCGGTCTGACTGAGCGCCTCCAGGAGAGAGGCCCAAGCAAGACGCGCCCCGAGGAGCGTCTTGCCACATATCAACAATTGGTTCGACTGAGGGCCTCCATGAGAGAAGCCCAAGCAAGACGCGCCCCGAGGAGCGTCTTGTCACGTGTCAACACTGGGTCTGACTGAGCATCTCCAGGAGAGAGGCTCAAGCAAGACGCGCCCCGAAGAGCGTCTTGCCACATGTCACCACTGGGTCTGACTGAGCGCCTCCAGGAGAGAGGCCCAAGCAAGACGCGCCCCGAGGAGCGTCTTGCCACATGTAAGCACTGGGTCTGACTGAGCGCCTCCAGGAGAGAGGCCCCAGCAAGACGCGCCCCGAGGAGCGTCTTGCCTTATGTCAGCACTCGGTCTGACTGAGCGCCTCCAGGAGAGAGGCCCAAGCAAGACGCGCCCCGAGGAGCGTCTTGCCACATGTCAACAATGGGTCTGACTGAGGGCCTCCAGGAGAGAAGCCCAAGCAAGACGCGCCCCGAGGAGCGTCTTGCCACATGTCAACAATGGATCTGACTGAGGGCCTCCAAGAGAGAAGCCTAAGCAAGACGCGCCCCGAGGAGCGTCTTGCCACATGTCACCACTCGGTCTGACTGAGTGCCTCCAGGAGAGAGGCCCAAGCAAGACGCGCCCCGAGGAGCGTCTTGCCACATGTAAGCACTGGGTCTGACTGAGCGCCTCCAGGAGAGAGGCCCAAGCAAGACGCGCCCCGAGGAGCGTCTTGCCACATGTCAACAATGGGTCTGACTGAGGGCCTCCATGAGAGAAGCCCAAGCAAGACGCGCCCCGAGGAGCGTCTTGTCACGTGTCAACACTGGGTCTGACTGAGCGTCTCCAGGAGAAAGGCCCAAGCAAGACGCGCCCTGAGGAGCTTCTTGCCACATGTCACCACTGGGTCTGACTGAGCGCCTCCAGGAGAGAGGCCCAAGCAAGACGCGCCCCGAGGAGCGTCTTGCCACATGTCAACAATGAGTCTGACTGAGGGCCTCCAGGAGAGAAGCCCAAGCAAGACGCGTCCCGAGGAGTGTCTTGCCACATGTCAGCACTCGGCCTGACTGAGCGCCTCCAGGAGAGAGGCCCAAGCAAGACGCGCCCCGAGGAGCGTCTTGCCACATATCAACAATGGGTCTGACTGAGGGCCTCCATGAGAGAGGCCCAAGCAAGACGCGCCCCGAGGAGCGTCTTGTCACGTGTCAACACTGGGTCTGACTGAGCGTCTCCAGGAGAGAGGCCCAAGCAAGACGCGCCCCGAGGAGCGTCTTGCCACATGTCAACAATGGGTCTGACTGAGGGCCTCCAGGAGAGAAGCCCAAGCAAGACGCGTCCCGAGGAGCGTCTTGCCACATGTCAGCACTCGGTCTGACTGAACGCCTCCAGGAGAGAAGCCCCAGCAAGACGCGCCCCGAGGAGCGTCTTGCCACATGTAAGCACTGGGTCTGACTGAGCGCCTCCAGGAGAGAGGCCCAAGCAAGACGCGCCCCGAGGAGCGTCTTGCCACATGTCAACAATGGGTCTGACTGAGGGCCTCCAGGAGAGAAGCCCAAGCAAGATGCGCCCAAAGGAGCGTCTTGCCACATGTAAACAATGGGTCTGACTGAGGGCCTCCAGGAGAGAAGCCCAAGCAAGACGCGCCCCGAGGAGCGTCTTGCCACATGTCAGCACTCGGTCTGACTGAGCGCCTCCAGGAGAGAGGCCCAAGCAAGACGCGCCCCGAGGAGCGTCTTGCCACATATCAACAATGGGTCTGACTGAGGGCCTCCATGAGAGAAGCCCAAGCAAGACGCGCCCCGAGGAGCGTCTTGCCACATGTCACCACTGGGTCTGACTGAGCGCCTCCAGGAGAGAGGCCCAAGCAAGACGCGCCCCGAGGAGCGTCTTGCCACATGTCACCACTGGGTCTGACTGAGCGCCTCCAGGAGAGAGGCCCAATCAAGAAGCGCCCCGAGGAGCGTCTTGCCACATGTAAGCACTGGGTCTGACTGAGCGCCTCCAGGAGAGTAGCCCCAGCAAGACGCGCCCCGAGGAGCGTCTTACCACATGTCAGCACTCGGTCTGACTGAACGCCTCCAGGAGAGAAGCCCAAGCAAGACGCGCCCCGAGGAGCGTCTTGCCACTTGTCAGCACTCGGTCTGACTGAACGCCTCCAGGAGAGAAGCCCCAGCAAGACGCGCCCCGAGGAGCGTCTTGCCACATGTAAGCACTGGGTCTGACTGAGCGCCTCCAGGAGAGAGGCCCCAGCAAGACGCGCCCCGAGGAGCGTCTTGACACATGTCAACACTGGGGCTGACATAGGGCCTCCAGGAGAGAGGCCCAAGCAAGATGCGCCCCGAGGAGCGTCTTGCCACATGTAAACAATGGGTCTGACTGAGGGCCTCCAGGAGAGAAGCACAAGCAAGACGCGCCCCGAGGAGCGTCTTGCCACATGTCAACAATGGGTCTGACTGAGGGCCTCCAGGAGAGAAGCCCAAGCAAGACGCGCCCCGAGGAGCGTCTTGCCACATATCAACAATGGGTCTGACTGAGGGCCTCCATGAGAGAAGCCCAAGCAAGACGCGCCCCGAGGAGCGTCTTGTCACGTGTCAACACTGGGTCTGACTGAGCATCTCCAGGAGAGAGGCTCAAGCAAGACGCGCCCCGAAGAGCGTCTTGCCACATGTCACCACTGGGTCTGACTGAGCGCCTCCAGGAGAGAGGCCCAAGCAAGACGCGCCCCGAGGAGCGTCTTGCCACATGTAAGCACTGGGTCTGACTGAGCGCCTCCAGGAGAGAGGCCCAAGCAAGACGCGCCCCGAGGAGCGTCTTGCCACATGTCAACAATGGGTCTGACTGAGGGCCTCCAGGAGAGAAGCCCAAGCAAGATGCGCCCAAAGGAGCGTCTTGCCACATGTAAACAATGGGTCTGACTCAGGGCCTCCAGGAGAGAAGCCCAAGCAAGACGCGCCCCGAGCAGCGTCTTGCCACATATCAACACTCGGTCTGACTGAGCACATCCAGGAGAGAGGCCCAAGCAAGACGCGCCCCGAGGAGCGTCTTGCCACATATCAACAATGGGTCTGACTGAGGGCCTCCATGAGAGAAGCCCAAGCAAGACGCGCCCCGAGGAGCGTTTTGCCACATGTCACCACTGGGTCTGACTGAGCGCCTCCAGGAGAGAGGCCCAAGCAAGACGCGCCCCGAGGAGCGTCTTGCCACGTGTCAACACTGGGTCTGACTGAGCGTTTCCAGGAGAGAGGCCCAAGCAAGACGCGCCCCGAGGAGCGTCTTGCCACATGTCACCACTGGGTCTGACTGAGCGCCTCCAGGAGAGAGGCCCAAGCAAGACGCGCCCCGAGGAGCGTCTTGCCACATGTAAGCACTGGGTCTGACTGAGCGCCTCCAGGAGAGAAGCCCCAGCAAGACGCGCCCCGAGGAGCGTCTTACCACATGTCAGCACTGGGTCTGACTGAGCGCCTACAGGAGAGAGGCCCCAGCAAGACGCGCCCCGAGGAGCGTCTTGACACATGTCAACACTGGGGCTGACAGAGGGCCTCCAGGAGAGAGGCCCAAGCAAGATGCACCCCGAGGAGCGTCTTGCCACATGTAAACAATGGGTCTGACTGAGGGCCTCCAGGAGAGAAGCACAAGCAAGACGCGCCCCGAGGAGCGTCTTGCCACATGTCAACAATGGGTCTGACTGAGGGCCTCCAGGAGAGAAGCCCAAGCAAGACGCGCCCCGAGGAGCGTCTTGCCACATGTCAGCACTCGGTCTGACTGAGCGCCTCCAGGAGAGAGGCCCAAGCAAGACGCACCCCGAGGAGCGTCTTGACACATGTCAACACTGGGGATGACAGAGGGCCTCCAGGAGAGAGGCCCAAGCAAGATGCGCCCCAAGGAGCGTCTTGCCACATGTAAACAATGGGTCTGACTGAGGGCCTCCAGGAGAGAAGCCCAAGCAGGACGCGCCCCGAGGAGCGTCTTGCCACATGTCAGCACTCGGTCTGACTGAGCGCCTCCAGGAGAGAGGCCCAAGCAAGACGCGCCCCGAGGAGCGTCTTGCCACATATCAACAATTGGTTCGACTGAGGGCCTCCATGAGAGAAGCCCAAGCAAGACGCGCCCCGAGGAGCGTCTTGTCACGTGTCAACACTGGGTCTGACTGAGCATCTCCAGGAGAGAGGCTCAAGCAAGACGCGCCCCGAAGAGCGTCTTGCCACATGTCACCACTGGGTCTGACTGAGCGCCTCCAGGAGAGAGGCCCAAGCAAGACGCGCCCCGAGGAGCGTCTTGCCACATGTAAGCACTGGGTCTGACTGAGCGCCTCCAGGAGAGAGGCCCCAGCAAGACGCGCCCCGAGGAGCGTCTTGCCTTATGTCAGCACTCGGTCTGACTGAGCGCCTCCAGGAGAGAGGCCCAAGCAAGACGCGCCCCGAGGAGCGTCTTGCCACATGTCAACAATGGGTCTGACTGAGGGCCTCCAGGAGAGAAGCCCAAGCAAGACGCGCCCCGAGGAGCGTCTTGCCACATGTCAACAATGGATCTGACTGAGGGCCTCCAAGAGAGAAGCCTAAGCAAGACGCGCCCCGAGGAGCGTCTTGCCACATGTCACCACTCGGTCTGACTGAGTGCCTCCAGGAGAGAGGCCCAAGCAAGACGCGCCCCGAGGAGCGTCTTGCCACATGTAAGCACTGGGTCTGACTGAGCGCCTCCAGGAGAGAGGCCCAAGCAAGACGCGCCCCGAGGAGCGTCTTGCCACATGTCAACAATGGGTCTGACTGAGGGCCTCCAGGAGAGAAGCCCAAGCAAGATGCGCCCAAAGGAGCGTCTTGCCACATGTAAACAATGGGTCTGACTCAGGGCCTCCAGGAGAGAAGCCCAAGCAAGACGCGCCCCGAGCAGCGTCTTGCCACATGTCAGCACTCGGTCTGACTGAGCACATCCAGGAGAGAGGCCCAAGCAAGACGCGCCCCGAGGAGCGTCTTGCCACATATCAACAATGGGTCTGACTGAGGGCCTCCATGAGAGAAGCCCAAGCAAGACGCGCCCCGAGGAGCGTCTTGCCACATGTCACCACTGGGTCTGACTGAGCGCCTCCAGGAGAGAGGCCCAAGCAAGACGCGCCCCGAGGAGCGTCTTGCCACGTGTCAACACTGGGTCTGACTGAGCGTTTCCAGGAGAGAGGCCCAAGCAAGACGCGCCCCGAGGAGCGTCTTGCCACATGTCACCACTGGGTCTGACTGAGCGCCTCCAGGAGAGAGGCCCAAGCAAGACGCGCCCCGAGGAGCGTCTTGCCACATGTAAGCACTGGGTCTGACTGAGCGCCTCCAGGAGAGAAGCCCCAGCAAGACGCGCCCCGAGGAGCGTCTTACCACATGTCAGCACTGGGTCTGACTGAGCGCCTACAGGAGAGAGGCCCCAGCAAGACGCGCCCCGAGGAGCGTCTTGACACATGTCAACACTGGGGCTGACAGAGGGCCTCCAGGAGAGAGGCCCAAGCAAGATGCACCCCGAGGAGCGTCTTGCCACATGTAAACAATGGGTCTGACTGAGGGCCTCCAGGAGAGAAGCACAAGCAAGACGCGCCCCGAGGAGCGTCTTGCCACATGTCAACAATGGGTCTGACTGAGGGCCTCCAGGAGAGAAGCCCAAGCAAGACGCGCCCCGAGGAGCGTCTTGCCACATGTCAGCACTCGGTCTGACTGAGCGCCTCCAGGAGAGAGGCCCAAGCAAGACGCACCCCGAGGAGCGTCTTGACACATGTCAACACTGGGGAGGACAGAGGGCCTCCAGGAGAGAGGCCCAAGCAAGATGCGCCCCAAGGAGCGTCTTGCCACATGTAAACAATGGGTCTGACTGAGGGCCTCCAGGAGAGAAGCCCAAGCAGGACGCGCCCCGAGGAGCGTCTTGCCACATGTCAGCACTCGGTCTGACTGAGCGCCTCCAGGAGAGAGGCCCAAGCAAGACGCGCCCCGAGGAGCGTCTTGCCACATATCAACAATGGGTCCGACTGAGGGCCTCCATGAGAGAAGCCCAAGCAAGACGCGCCCCGAGGAGCGTCTTGTCACGTGTCAACACTGGGTCTGACTGAGCATCTCCAGGAGAGAGGCTCAAGCAAGACGCGCCCCGAGGAGCGTCTTGCCACATGTCAACAATGGATCTGACTGAGGGCCTCCAAGAGAGAAGCCTAAGCAAGACGCGCCCCGAGGAGCGTCTTGCCACATGTCACCACTCGGTCTGACTGAGTGCCTCCAGGAGAGAGGCCCAAGCAAGACGCGCCCCGAGGAGCGTCTTGCCACATGTCAACAATGAGTCTGACTGAGGGCCTCCAGGAGAGAAGCCCAAGCAAGACGCGTCCCGAGGAGTGTCTTGCCACATGTCAGCACTCGGTCTGAATGAGCGCCTCCAGGAGAGAGGCCCAAGCAAGACGCGCCCCGAGGAGCGTCTTGCCACATATCAACAATGGGTCTGACTGAAGGCCTCCATGAGAGAAGCCCAAGCAAGACGCGCCCCGAGGAGCGTCTTGTCACGTGTCAACACTGGGTCTGACTGAGCGTCTCCAGGAGAGAGGCCCAAGCAAGACGCGCCCTGAGGAGCTTCTTGCCACATGTCACCACTGGGTCTGACTGAGCGCCTCCAGGAGAGAGGCCCAACCAAGACGCGCCCCGAGGAGCGTCTTGCCACATGTCAACAATGAGTCTGACTGAGGCCCTCCAGGAGAGAAGCCCAAGCAAGACGCGTCCCGAGGAGTGTCTTGCCACATGTCAGCACTCGGCGTGACTGAGCGCCTCCAGGAGAGAGGCCCAAGCAAGACGCGCCCCGAGGAGTGTCTTGCCACATATCAACAATGGGTCTGACTGAGGGCCTCCATGAGAGAAGCCCAAGCAAGACCCGCCCCGAGGAGCGTCTTGTCACGTGTCAACACTGGGTCTGACTGAGCGTCTCCAGGAGAGAGGCCCCAGCAAGACGCGCCCCGAGGAGCGTCTTGCCTTATGTCAGCTCTCGGTCTGACTGAGCGCCTCCAGGAGAGAGTTCCAAGCAAGACGCGCCCCGAGGAGCGTCTTGCCACATGACAACAATGGGTCTGACTGAGGGCCTCCAGGAGAGAAGCCCAAGCAAGACGCGCCCCGAGGAGCGTCTTGCCACAAGTCAGCACTCGGTCTGACTGAGCGCCTCCAGGAGAGAGGCCCAAGCAAGACGCACCCCGAGGAGCGTCTTGACACATGTCAACACTGGGGCTGACAGAGGGCCTCCAGGAGAGAGGCCCAAGAAAGATGCGCCCCGAGGAGCGTCTTGCCACATGTGAACAATGGGTCTGACTGAGGGCCTCCAGGAGAGAAGCCCAAGCAAGACGCGCCCCAAGGAGCGTCTTGCCACATGTCAACAATGGGTCTGACTGAGGGCCTCCAGGAGAGAAGCCCAAGCAAGACGCGCCCCGAGGAGCGTCTTGCCACATGTCAGCACTCGGTCTGACTGAGCGCCTCCAGGAGAGAGGCCCAAGCAAGACGCACCCCGAGGAGCGTCTTGACACATGTCAACACTGGGGCTGACAGAGGGCCTCCAGGAGAGAAGCCCAAGCAAGACGCGCCCCGAGGAGCGTCTTGCCACATGTCAGCACTCGGTCTGACTGAGCGCCTCCAGGAGAGAGGCCCAAGCAAGACGCGCCCCGAGGAGCGTCTTGCCACATATCAACAATGGGTCTGACTGAGGGCCTCCATGAGAGAAGCCCCAGCAAGACGCGCCCCGAGGAGCGTCTTGTCACGTGTCAACACTGGGTCTGACTGAGCATCTCCAGGAGAGAGGCTCAAGCAAGACGCGCCCCGAAGAGCGTCTTGCCACATGTCACCACTGGGTCTGACTGAGCGCCTCCAGGAGAGAGGCCCAAGCAAGACGCGCCCCGAGGAGCGTCTTGCCACATGTAAGCACTGGGTCTGACTGAGCGCCTCCAGGAGAGAGGCCCCAGCAAGACGCGCCCCGAGGAGCGTCTTGCCTTATGTCAGCACTCGGTCTGACTGAGCGCCTCCAGGAGAGAGGCCCAAGCAAGACGCGCCCCGAGGAGCGTCTTGCCACATGTCAACAATGGGTCTGACTGAGGGCCTCCAGGAGAGAAGCCCAAGCAAGACGCGCCCCGAGGAGCGTCTTGCCACATGTCAACAATGGGTCTGACTGAGGGCCTCCAAGAGAGAAGCCTAAGCAAGACGCGCCCCGAGGAGCGTCTTGCACCATGTCAACACTGGGTCTGAATGAGCACCTCCAGGAGAGAGGCCCAAGCAAGACTCGCCCCGAGGAGCGTCTTGCCACATATCAACAATGGGTCTGACTGAGGGCCTCCATGAGAGAAGCCCAAGCAAGACGCGCCCCGAGGAGCGTCTTGTCACGTGTCAACACTGGGTCTGACTGAGCGTCTCCAGGAGAGAGGCCCAAGCAAGACGCGCCCCGAGGAGCGTCTTGCCACATGTTACCACTCGGTCTGACTGAGTGCCTCCAGGAGAGAGGCCCAAGCAAGACGCGCCCCGAGGAGCGTCTTGCCACATGTCAACAATGAGTCTGACTGAGGGCCTCCAGGAGAGAAGCCCAAGCAAGACGCGTCCCGAGGAGTGTCTTGCCACATGTCAGCACTCGGTCTGAATGAGTGCCTCCAGGAGAGAGGCCCAAGCAAGACCCGCCCCGAGGAGCGTCTTGCCACATATCAACAATGGTTCTGACTGAGGGCCTCCATGAGAGAAGCCCAAGCAAGACGCGCCCCGAGGAGCGTCTTGTCACGTGTCAACACTGGGTCTGACTGAGCGTCTCCAGGAGAGAGGCCCAAGCAAGACGCGCCCTGAGGAGCTTCTTGCCACATGTCACCACTGGGTCTGACTGAGCGCCTCCAGGAGAGAGGCCCAAGCAAGACGCGCCCCGAGGAGCGTCTTGCCACATGTCAACAATGAGTCTGACTGAGGGCCTCCAGGAGAGAAGCCCAAGCAAGACGCGTCCCGAGGAGTGTCTTGCCACATGTCAGCACTCGGCCTGACTGAGCGCCTCCAGGAGAGAGGCCCAAGCAAGACGCGCCCCGAGGAGCGTCTTGCCACATATCAACAATGGGTCTGACTGAGGGCCTCCATGAGAGAAGCCCAAGCAAGACGCGCCCCGAGGAGCGTCTTGTCACGTGTCAACACTGGGTCTGACTGAGCGTCTCCAGGAGAGAAGCCCAAGCAAGACGCGCCCCGAGGAGCGTCTTGCCACATGTCACCACTGGGTCTGACTGAGCGCCTCCAGGAGAGAAGCCCAAGCAAGACGCGCCCCGAGGAGCGTCTTGCCACAAGTCAACAATGAGTCTGACTGAGGGCCTCCCGGAGAGAAGCCCAAGCAAGACGCGTCCCGAGGAGTGTCTTGCCACATGTCAGCACTCGGTCTGACTGAACGCCTCCAGGAGAGAAGCCCCAGCAAGACGCGCCCCGAGGAGCGTCTTGCCACATGTAAGCACTGGGTCTGACTGAGCGCCTCCAGGAGAGAGGCCCCAGCAAGACGCGCCCCGAGGAGCGTCTTGCCTTATGTCAGCACTCGGTCTGACTGAGCGCCTCCAGGAGAGAGTTCCAAGCAAGACGCGCCCCAAGGAGTGTCTTGCCACGTGTCAACAATGGGTCTGAGTGAGGGCCTCCAAGAGAGAAGCCTAAGCAAGACGCGCCCCGAGGAGCGTCTTGCCACATGTCAACAATGGGTCTGACTGAGATCCTCCAAGAGAGAAGCCCAAGCAAGATGCGCCCCGAGGAGCGTCTTGCACCATGTCAACACTGGGTCTGACTGAGTACCTCCAGGAGAGAGGCCCAAGCAAGACTCGCCCCGAGGAGCGTCTTGCCACATATCAACAATGGCTCTGACTGAGGGCATCCATGAGAGAAGCCCAAGCAAGACGCGTCCCGAGGAGCGTCTTGCCACATGTCAGCACTCGGTCTGACTGAGCGCCTCCTGGAGAGAGGCCCAAGCAAGACGCGCCCCGAGGAGCGTCTTGCCACATATCAACAATGGGTCTGACTGAGGGCCTCCATGAGAGAAGCCCAAGCAAGACGCGCCCCGAGGAGCGTCTTGTCACGTGTCAACACTGGTTCTGACTGAGCGTCTCCAGGAGAGAGGCCCAAGCAAGACGCGCCCCGAGGAGCGTCTTGCCACATGTCACCACTGGGTCTGACTGAGCGCCTCCAGGAGAGAGGCCCAAGCAAGACGCACCCCGAGGAGCGTCTTGCCACATGTAAGCACTGGGTCTGACTGAGCGCCTCCAGGAGAGAGGCCCCAGCAAGACACGCCCCGAGGAGCGTCTTGCCTTATGTCAGCACTCGGTCTGACTGAGCGCCTCCAGGAGAGAGGCCCAAGCAAGACGCGCCCCGAGGAGCGTCTTGCCACATGTCAACAATGGGTCTGACTGAGGGCCTCCAGGAGAGAAGCCCAAGCAAGACACGCCCAGGGGAGCGTCTTGCCACATGTCAACACTGGGTCTGACTGAGGGCCTCCAGGAGAGAGGCCCAAGCAAGACGCGCCCCGAGGAGTGTCTTGCCACATATCAACAATGGGTCTGACTGAGGGCCTCCATGAGAGAAGCCCAAGCAAGACCCGCCCCGAGGAGCGTCTTGTCACGTGTCAACACTGGGTCTGACTGAGCGTCTCCAGGAGAGAGGCCCCAGCAAGACGCGCCCCGAGGAGCGTCTTGCCTTATGTCAGCTCTCGGTCTGACTGAGCGCCTCCAGGAGAGAGTTCCAAGCAAGACGCGCCCCGAGGAGCGTCTTGCCACATGACAACAATGGGTCTGACTGAGGGCCTCCAGGAGAGAAGCCCAAGCAAGACGCGCCCCGAGGAGCGTCTTGCCACAAGTCAGCACTCGGTCTGACTGAGCGCCTCCAGGAGAGAGGCCCAAGCAAGACGCACCCCGAGGAGCGTCTTGACACATGTCAACACTGGGGCTGACAGAGGGCCTCCAGGAGAGAGGCCCAAGAAAGATGCGCCCCGAGGAGCGTCTTGCCACATGTGAACAATGGGTCTGACTGAGGGCCTCCAGGAGAGAAGCCCAAGCAAGACGCGCCCCAAGGAGCGTCTTGCCACATGTCAACAATGGGTCTGACTGAGGGCCTCCAGGAGAGAAGCCCAAGCAAGACGCGCCCCGAGGAGCGTCTTGCCACATGTCAGCACTCGGTCTGACTGAGCGCCTCCAGGAGAGAGGCCCAAGCAAGACGCACCCCGAGGAGCGTCTTGACACATGTCAACACTGGGGCTGACAGAGGGCCTCCAGGAGAGAAGCCCAAGCAAGACGCGCCCCGAGGAGCGTCTTGCCACATGTCAGCACTCGGTCTGACTGAGCGCCTCCAGGAGAGAGGCCCAAGCAAGACGCGCCCCGAGGAGCGTCTTGCCACATATCAACAATGGGTCTGACTGAGGGCCTCCATGAGAGAAGCCCCAGCAAGACGCGCCCCGAGGAGCGTCTTGTCACGTGTCAACACTGGGTCTGACTGAGCATCTCCAGGAGAGAGGCTCAAGCAAGACGCGCCCCGAAGAGCGTCTTGCCACATGTCACCACTGGGTCTGACTGAGCGCCTCCAGGAGAGAGGCCCAAGCAAGACGCGCCCCGAGGAGCGTCTTGCCACATGTAAGCACTGGGTCTGACTGAGCGCCTCCAGGAGAGAGGCCCCAGCAAGACGCGCCCCGAGGAGCGTCTTGCCTTATGTCAGCACTCGGTCTGACTGAGCGCCTCCAGGAGAGAGGCCCAAGCAAGACGCGCCCCGAGGAGCGTCTTGCCACATGTCAACAATGGGTCTGACTGAGGGCCTCCAGGAGAGAAGCCCAAGCAAGACGCGCCCCGAGGAGCGTCTTGCCACATGTCAACAATGGGTCTGACTGAGGGCCTCCAAGAGAGAAGCCTAAGCAAGACGCGCCCCGAGGAGCGTCTTGCACCATGTCAACACTGGGTCTGAATGAGCACCTCCAGGAGAGAGGCCCAAGCAAGACTCGCCCCGAGGAGCGTCTTGCCACATATCAACAATGGGTCTGACTGAGGGCCTCCATGAGAGAAGCCCAAGCAAGACGCGCCCCGAGGAGCGTCTTGTCACGTGTCAACACTGGGTCTGACTGAGCGTCTCCAGGAGAGAGGCCCAAGCAAGACGCGCCCCGAGGAGCGTCTTGCCACATGTTACCACTCGGTCTGACTGAGTGCCTCCAGGAGAGAGGCCCAAGCAAGACGCGCCCCGAGGAGCGTCTTGCCACATGTCAACAATGAGTCTGACTGAGGGCCTCCAGGAGAGAAGCCCAAGCAAGACGCGTCCCGAGGAGTGTCTTGCCACATGTCAGCACTCGGTCTGAATGAGTGCCTCCAGGAGAGAGGCCCAAGCAAGACCCGCCCCGAGGAGCGTCTTGCCACATATCAACAATGGTTCTGACTGAGGGCCTCCATGAGAGAAGCCCAAGCAAGACGCGCCCCGAGGAGCGTCTTGTCACGTGTCAACACTGGGTCTGACTGAGCGTCTCCAGGAGAGAGGCCCAAGCAAGACGCGCCCTGAGGAGCTTCTTGCCACATGTCACCACTGGGTCTGACTGAGCGCCTCCAGGAGAGAGGCCCAAGCAAGACGCGCCCCGAGGAGCGTCTTGCCACATGTCAACAATGAGTCTGACTGAGGGCCTCCAGGAGAGAAGCCCAAGCAAGACGCGTCCCGAGGAGTGTCTTGCCACATGTCAGCACTCGGCCTGACTGAGCGCCTCCAGGAGAGAGGCCCAAGCAAGACGCGCCCCGAGGAGCGTCTTGCCACATATCAACAATGGGTCTGACTGAGGGCCTCCATGAGAGAAGCCCAAGCAAGACGCGCCCCGAGGAGCGTCTTGTCACGTGTCAACACTGGGTCTGACTGAGCGTCTCCAGGAGAGAAGCCCAAGCAAGACGCGCCCCGAGGAGCGTCTTGCCACATGTCACCACTGGGTCTGACTGAGCGCCTCCAGGAGAGAAGCCCAAGCAAGACGCGCCCCGAGGAGCGTCTTGCCACAAGTCAACAATGAGTCTGACTGAGGGCCTCCCGGAGAGAAGCCCAAGCAAGACGCGTCCCGAGGAGTGTCTTGCCACATGTCAGCACTCGGTCTGACTGAACGCCTCCAGGAGAGAAGCCCCAGCAAGACGCGCCCCGAGGAGCGTCTTGCCACATGTAAGCACTGGGTCTGACTGAGCGCCTCCAGGAGAGAGGCCCCAGCAAGACGCGCCCCGAGGAGCGTCTTGCCTTATGTCAGCACTCGGTCTGACTGAGCGCCTCCAGGAGAGAGTTCCAAGCAAGACGCGCCCCAAGGAGTGTCTTGCCACGTGTCAACAATGGGTCTGAGTGAGGGCCTCCAAGAGAGAAGCCTAAGCAAGACGCGCCCCGAGGAGCGTCTTGCCACATGTCAACAATGGGTCTGACTGAGATCCTCCAAGAGAGAAGCCCAAGCAAGATGCGCCCCGAGGAGCGTCTTGCACCATGTCAACACTGGGTCTGACTGAGTACCTCCAGGAGAGAGGCCCAAGCAAGACTCGCCCCGAGGAGCGTCTTGCCACATATCAACAATGGCTCTGACTGAGGGCATCCATGAGAGAAGCCCAAGCAAGACGCGTCCCGAGGAGCGTCTTGCCACATGTCAGCACTCGGTCTGACTGAGCGCCTCCTGGAGAGAGGCCCAAGCAAGACGCGCCCCGAGGAGCGTCTTGCCACATATCAACAATGGGTCTGACTGAGGGCCTCCATGAGAGAAGCCCAAGCAAGACGCGCCCCGAGGAGCGTCTTGTCACGTGTCAACACTGGTTCTGACTGAGCGTCTCCAGGAGAGAGGCCCAAGCAAGACGCGCCCCGAGGAGCGTCTTGCCACATGTCACCACTGGGTCTGACTGAGCGCCTCCAGGAGAGAGGCCCAAGCAAGACGCACCCCGAGGAGCGTCTTGCCACATGTAAGCACTGGGTCTGACTGAGCGCCTCCAGGAGAGAGGCCCCAGCAAGACACGCCCCGAGGAGCGTCTTGCCTTATGTCAGCACTCGGTCTGACTGAGCGCCTCCAGGAGAGAGGCCCAAGCAAGACGCGCCCCGAGGAGCGTCTTGCCACATGTCAACAATGGGTCTGACTGAGGGCCTCCAGGAGAGAAGCCCAAGCAAGACACGCCCAGGGGAGCGTCTTGCCACATGTCAACACTGGGTCTGACTGAGGGCCTCCAAGAGAGAAGCCCAAGCAAGACGCGCCCCGAGGAGCGTCTTGCACCATGTCAACACTGGGTCTGACTGAGCACCTCCAGGAGAGAGGCCCAAGCAAGACTCGCCCCGAGGAGCGTCTTGCCACATATCAACAATGGGTCTGACTGAGGGCCTCCATGAGAGAAGCCCAAGCAAGACGCGCCCCGAGGAGCGTCTTGCCACATGTCAGCACTCGGTCTGACTGAGCGCCTCCAGGAGAGAGGCCCAAGCAAGACGCGCCCCGAGGAGCGTCTTGCCACATATCAACAATGGGTCTGACTGAGGGCCTCCATGAGAGAAGCCCAAGCAAGACGTGCCCCGAGGAGCGTCTTGTCACATGTCACCACTGGGTCTGACTGAGCGCCTCCAGGAGAGAGGCCCAAGCAAGATGCGCCCCGAGGAGCGTCTTGCCACATGTCACCACTGGGTCTGACTGAGCGCCACCAGGAGAGAGGCCCAAGCAAAACGCGCCCCGAGGAGCGTCTTGCCACATTTCAACAATGAGTCTGACTGAGGGCCTCGAGGAGAGAAGCCCAAGCAAGACGCGTCCCGAGAAGCGTCTTGCCACATGTCGGCACTCGGTCTGACTGAACGCCTCTAGGATAGAAGCCCCAGCAAGACGCGCCCCGAGGAGCGTCTTGCCAAATATCAACAATGGGGCTGACAGAGGGCCTCCAGGAGAGAGGCCCAAGCAAGACGCTCCCCGAGGAGTGTCTTGCCACATGTCACCACTGGGTCTGACTGAGCACCTCCAGGAGAGAGGCCCAAGCAAGACGCGCCCCGAGGAGCGTCATGCCACATGTCACTACTCAGTCTGACTGAGCGCCTCCAGGAGAGAGGCCCAAGCAAGACGCGCCCCGAGGAGCGTCTTACCACGTGTCAACACTGGGTCTGATTGAGGGCCTCCAGGAGAGAGGCCCAAGCAAGACGCGCCCCGAGGAGCGTCTTGCCACATGTCAACAATGGGTCTGACATAGGGCCTTCAGGAGAGAGGACCAAGCAAGACGCGCCCCGAGGAGCGTCTTGCCACATGTCAACAATGGATCTGACTGAGGGCCTCCATGAGAGAAGCCCAAGCAAGACGCGCCCCGAGGAGCGTCTTGTCACATGTCACCACTGGGTCTGACTGAGCGCCTCCAGGAGAGAGGCCCAAGCAAGACGCGCCCCGAGGAGCGTCTTGCCACATGTCACCACTGGGTCTGACTGAGCGCCTCCAGGAGAGAGGCCCAAGCAAGATGCGCCCCGAGGAGCTTCTTGCCACATGTCAACAATGAGTCTGACTGAGGGCCTCCAGGAGAGAAGCCCAAGCAAGACGCGTCCCGAGGAGCGTCTTGCCACATGTCAGCACTCGGTCTGACTGAACGCCTCCAGAAGAGAAGCCCCAGCAAGACGCGCCCCGAGGAGCGTCTTGCCACATGTAAGCACTGGGTCTGACTGAGCGCCTCCAGGAGAGAGGCCCCAGCAAGACGCGCCCCGAGGAGCGTCTTGCCTTATGTCAGCACTCGGTCTGACTGAGCGCCTCCAGGAGAGAGGCCCAAGCAAGACGCGCCCCGAGGAGCGTCTTGCCACATGTCAACAATGGGTCTGACTGAGCGCCTCCAGGAGAGAGGCCCAAGCAAGACGCGCCCCGAGGAGCGTCTTGCCACATATCAACAATGGGTCTGACTGAGGGCCTCCATGAGAGAAGCCCAAGCAAGACGCGCCCAGAGGAGCGTCTTCTCACGTGTCAACACTGGGTCTGACTGAGCGTCTCCAGGAGAGAGGCCCAAGCAAGACGCGCCCCGAGGAGTGTCTTGCCACATGTAAGCACTTGGTCTGACTGAGCGCCTCCAGGAGAGTGGCCACAGCAAGACGCGCCCCGAGGAGCGTCTTGCCTTATGTCAGCACTCGGTCTGACTGAGCGCCTCCAGGAGAGAGGCCCAAGCAAGACGCGCCCCGAGGAGCGTCTTGCCACATGTCACCAATGGGTCTGACTGAGATCCTCCAAGAGAGAAGCCCAAGCAAGATGCGCCCCGAGGAGCGTCTTGCACCATGTCAACACTGGGTCTGACTGAGCACCTCCAGGAGAGAGGCCCAAGCAAGACTCGCCCCGAGGAGCGTCTTGCCACATATCAACAATGGCTCTGACTGAGGGCATCCATGAGAGAAGCCCAAGCAAGATGCGCCCCGAGGAGCGTCTTGCCACATGTCAGCACTCGGTCTGACTGAGCGCCTCCAGGAGAGAGGCCCATGCAAGACGCGCCCCGAGGAGCGTCTTGCCACATATCAACAATGGGTCTGACTGAGGGCCTCCATGAGAGAAGCCCAAGCAAGACGCGCCCCGAGGAGCGTCTTGTCACGTGTCAACACTGCTTCTGACTGAGCGTCTCCAGGAGAGAGGCCCAAGCAAGACGAGCCCCAAGGAGCGTCTTGCCACATGTCACCACTGGGTCTGACTGAGCGCCTCCAGGAGAGAGGCCCAAGCAAGACGCGCCCCGAGGAGCGTCTTGCCACATGTAAGCACTGGGTCTGACTGAGCGCCTCCAGGAGAGATGCCCCAGCAAGACACGCCCCGAGGAGCGTCTTGCCTTATGTCAGCACTAGGTCTGACTGAGCGCCTCCAGGAGAGAGGCCCAAGCAAGACGCGCCCCGAGGAGCGTCTTGCACCATGTCAACACTGGGTCTGACTGAGCACCTCCAGGAGAGAGGCCCAAGCAAGACTCGCCCCGAGGAGCGTCTTGCCACATATCAACAATTGGTCTGACTGAGGGCCTCCAGGAGAGAAGCCCAAGCAAGACGCGTCCCGAGGAGTGTCTTGCCACATGTCAGCACTCGGCCTGACTGAGCGCCTCCAGGAGAGAGGCCCAAGCAAGACGCGCCCCGAGGAGTGTCTTGCCACATATCAACAATGGGTCTGACTGAGGGCCTCCATGAGAGAAGCCCAAGCAAGACGCGCCCCGAGGAGCGTCTTGTCACGTGTAAACACTGGGTCTGACTGAGCGTCTCCAGGAGAGAGGCCCAAGCAAGACGCGCCCCGAGGAGCGTCTTGCCACATGTCACCACTGGGTCTGACTGAGCGCCTCCAGGAGAGAAGCCCAAGCAAGACGCGCCCCGAGGAGCGTCTTGCCACATGTCAACAATGAGTCTGACTGAGGGCCTCCAGGAGAGAAGCCCAAGCAAGACGCGTCCCGAGGAGTGTCTTGCCACATGTCAGCACTCGGTCTGACTGAACGCCTCCAGGAGAGAAGCCCCAGCAAGACGCGCCCCGAGGAGCGTCTTGCCACATGTAAGCACTGGGTCTGACTGAGCGCCTCCAGGAGAGAGGCCCCAGCAAGACGCGCCCCGAGGAGCGTCTTGCCTTATGTCAGCTCTCGGTCTGACTGAGCGCCTCCAGGAGAGAGTTCCAAGCAAGACGCGCCCCGAGGAGCGTCTTGCCACATGACAACAATGGGTCTGACTGAGGGCCTCCAGGAGAGAAGCCCAAGCAAGACGCGCCCCGAGGAGCGTCTTGCCACAAGTCAGCACTCGGTCTGACTGAGCGCCTCCAGGAGAGAGGCCCAAGCAAGACGCACCCCGAGGAGCGTCTTGACACATGTCAACACTGGGGCTGACAGAGGGCCTCCAGGAGAGAGGCCCAAGCAAGATGCGCCCCGAGGAGCGTCTTGCCACATGTGAACAATGGGTCTGACTGAGGGCCTCCAGGAGAGAAGCCCAAGCAAGACGCGCCCCAAGGAGCGTCTTGCCACATGTCAACAATGGGTCTGACTGAGGGCCTCCAGGAGAGAAGCCCAAGCAAGACGCGCCCCGAGGAGCGTCTTGCCACATGTCAGCACTCGGTCTGACTGAGCGCCTCCAGGAGAGAGGCCCAAGCAAGACGCACCCCGAGGAGCGTCTTGACACATGTCAACACTGGGGCTGACAGAGGGCCTACAGGAGAGAAGCCCAAGCAAGACGCGCCCCGAGGAGCGTCTTGCCACATGTCAGCACTCGGTCTGACTGAGCGCCTCCAGGAGAGAGGCCCAAGCAAGACGCGCCCCGAGGAGCGTCTTGCCACATATCAACAATGGGTCTGACTGAGGGCCTCCATGAGAGAAGCCCCAGCAAGACGCGCCCCGAGGAGCGTCTTGTCACGTGTCAACACTGGGTCTGACTGAGCATCTCCAGGAGAGAGGCTCAAGCAAGACGCGCCCCGAAGAGCGTCTTGCCACATGTCACCACTGGGTCTGACTGAGCGCCTCCAGGAGAGAGGCCCAAGCAAGACGCGCCCCGAGGAGCGTCTTGCCACATGTAAGCACTGGGTCTGACTGAGCGCCTCCAGGAGAGAGGCCCCAGCAAGACGCGCCCCGAGGAGCGTCTTGCCTTATGTCAGCACTCGGTCTGACTGAGCGCCTCCAGGAGAGAGGCCCAAGCAAGACGCGCCCCGAGGAGCGTCTTGACACATGTCAACACTGGGGCTGACAGAGGGCCTCCAGGAGAGAAGCCCAAGCAAGACGCGCCCCGAGGAGCGTCTTGCCACATGTCAGCACTCGGTCTGACTGAGCGCCTCCAGGAGAGAGGCCCAAGCAAGACGCGCCCCGAGGAGCGTCTTGCCACATATCAACAATGGGTCTGACTGAGGGCCTCCATGAGAGAAGCCCCAGCAAGACGCGCCCCGAGGAGCGTCTTGTCACGTGTCAACACTGGGTCTGACTGAGCATCTCCAGGAGAGAGGCTCAAGCAAGACGCGCCCCGAGGAGCGTCTTGCCTTATGTCAGCACTCGGTCTGACTGAGCGCCTCCAGGAGAGAGGCCCAAGCAAGACGCGCCCCGAGGAGCGTCTTGCCACATGTCAACAATGGGTCTGACTGAGGGCCTCCAGGAGAGAAGCCCAAGCAAGACGCGCCCCGAGGAGCGTCTTGCACCATGTCAACACTGGGTCTGACTGAGCACCTCCAGGAGAGAGGCCCAAGCAAGACTCGCCCCGAGGAGCGTCTTGCCACATATCAACAATGGGTCTGACTGAGGGCCTCCATGAGAGAAGCCCAAGCAAGACGCGCCCCGAGGAGCGTCTTGTCACGTGTCAACACTGGGTCTGACTGAGCGTCTCCAGGAGAGAGGCCCAAGCAAGACGCGCCCCGAGGAGCGTCTTGCCACATGTCACCACTCGGTCTGACTGAGTGCCTCCAGGAGAGAGGCCCAAGCAAGACGCGCCCCGAGGAGCGTCTTGCCACATGTCAACAATGAGTCTGACTGAGGGCCTCCAGGAGAGAAGCCCAAGCAAGACGCGTCCCGAGGAGTGTCTTGCCACATGTCAGCACTCGGTCTGAATGAGTGCCTCCAGGAGAGAGGCCCAAGCAAGACCCGCCCCGAGGAGCGTCTTGCCACATATCAACAATGGTTCTGACTGAGGGCCTCCAGGAGAGAGGCCCAAGCAAGACCCGCCCCGAGGAGCGTCTTGCCACATATCAACAATGGTTCTGACTGAGGGCCTCCATGAGAGAAGCCCAAGCAAGACGCGCCCCGAGGAGCGTCTTGTCACGTGTCACCACTCGGTCTGACTGAGTGCCTCCAGGAGAGAGGCCCAAGCAAGACGCGCCCCGAGGAGCGTCTTGCCACATGTCAACAATGAGTCTGACTGAGGGCCTCCAGGAGAGAAGCCCAAGCAAGACGCGTCCCGAGGAGTGTCTTGCCACATGTCAGCACTCGGTCTGAATGAGTGCCTCCAGGAGAGAGGCCCAAGCAAGACCCGCCCCGAGGAGCGTCTTGCCACATATCAACAATGGTTCTGACTGAGGGCCTCCATGAGAGAAGCCCAAGCAAGACGCGCCCCGAGGAGCGTCTTGTCACGTGTCAACACTGGGTCTGACTGAGCGTCTCCAGGAGAGAGGTCCAAGCAAGACGCGCCCTGAGGAGCTTCTTGCCACATGTCACCACTGGGTCTGACTGAGCGCCTCCAGGAGAGAGGCCCAAGCAAGACGCGCCCCGAGGAGCGTCTTGCCACATGTCAACAATGAGTCTGACTGAGGGCCTTCAGGAGAGAAGCCCAAGCAAGACGCGTCCCGAGGAGTGTCTTGCCACATGTCAGCACTCGGCCTGACTGAGCGCCTCCAGGAGAGAAGCCCAAGCAAGACGCGTCCCGAGGAGTGTCTTGCCACATGTCAGCACTCGGCCTGACTGAGCGCCTCCAGGAGAGAGGCCCAAGCAAGACGCGCCCCGAGGAGCGTCTTGCCACATATCAACAATGGGTCTGACTGAGGGCCTCCATGAGAGAAGCCCAAGCAAGACGCGCCCCGAGGAGCGTCTTGTCACGTGTCAACACTGGGTCTGACTGAGCGTCTCCAGGAGAGAAGCCCAAGCAAGACGCGCCCCGAGGAGCGTCTTGCCACATGTCACCACTGGGTCTGACTGAGCGCCTCCAGGAGAGAAGCCCAAGCAAGACGCGTCCCGAGGAGCGTCTTGCCACATGTCAACAATGAGTCTGACTGAGGGCCTCCCGGAGAGAAGCCCAAGCAAGACGCGTCCCGAGGAGTGTCTTGCCACATGTCAGCACTCGGTCTGACTGAACGCCTCCAGGAGAGAAGCCCCAGCAAGACGCGCCCCGAGGAGCGTCTTGCCACATGTAAGCACTGGGTCTGACTGAGCGCCTCCAGGAGAGAGGCCCCAGCAAGACGCGCCCCGAGGAGCGTCTTGCCTTATGTCAGCACTCGGTCTGACTGAGCGCCTCCAGGAGAGAGTTCCAAGCAAGACGCGCCCCAAGGAGCGTCTTGCCACGTGTCAACAATGGGTCTGAGTGAGGGCCTCCAAGAGAGAAGCCTAAGCAAGACGCGCCCCGAGGAGCGTCTTGCCACATGTCAACAATGGGTCTGACTGAGATCCTCCAAGAGAGAAGCCCAAGCAAGATGCGCCCCGAGGAGCGTCTTGCACCATGTCAACACTGGGTCTGACTGAGTACCTCCAGGAGAGAGGCCCAAGCAAGACTCGCCCCGAGGAGCGTCTTGCCACATATCAACAATGGCTCTGACTGAGGGCATCCATGAGAGAAGCCCAAGCAAGACGCGTCCCGAGGAGCGTCTTGCCACATGTCAGCACTCGGTCTGACTGAGCGCCTCCAGGAGAGAGGCCCAAGCAAGACGCGCCCCGAGGAGCGTCTTGCCACATATCAACAATGGGTCTGACTGAGGGCCTCCATGAGAGAAGCCCAAGCAAGACGCGCCCCGAGGAGCGTCTTGTCACGTGTCAACACTGGTTCTGACTGAGCGTCTCCAGGAGAGAGGCCCAAGCAAGACGCGCCCCGAGGAGCGTCTTGCCACATGTCACCACTGGGTCTGACTGAGCGCCTCCAGGAGAGAGGCCCAAGCAAGACGCACCCCGAGGAGCGTCTTGCCACATGTAAGCACTGGGTCTGACTGAGCGCCTCCAGGAGAGAGGCCCCAGCAAGACACGCCCCGAGGAGCGTCTTGCCTTATGTCAGCACTCGGTCTGACTGAGCGCCTCCAGGAGAGAGGCCCAAGCAAGACGCGCCCCGAGGAGCGTCTTGCCACATGTCAACAATGGGTCTGACTGAGGGCCTCCAGGAGAGAAGCCCAAGCAAGACACGCCCAGGGGAGCGTCTTGCCACATGTCAACAATGGGTCTGACTGAGGGCCTCCAAGAGAGAAGCCCAAGCAAGACGCGCCCCGAGAAGCGTCTTGCACCATGTCAACACTGGGTCTGACTGAGCACCTCCAGGAGAGAGGCCCAAGCAAGACTCGCCCCGAGGAGCGTCTTGCCACATATCAACAATGGGTCTGACTGAGGGCCTCCATGAGAGAAGCCCAAGCAAGACGCGCCCCGAGGAGCGTCTTGCCATATGTCAGCACTCGGTCTGACTGAGCGCCTCCAGGAGAGAGGCCCAAGCAAGATGCGCCCCGAGGAGCGTCTTGCCACATGTCACCACTGGGTCTGACTGAGCGCCACCAGGAGAGAGGCCCAAGCAAAACGCGCCCCGAGGAGCGTCTTGCCACATGTCAACAATGAGTCTGACTGAGGGCCTCGAGGAGAGAAGCCCAAGCAAGACGCGTCCCGAGAAGCGTCTTGCCACATGTCGGCACTCGGTCTGACTGAACGCCTCTAGGATAGAAGCCCCAGCAAGACGCGCCCCGAGGAGCGTCTTGCCAAATATCAACAATGGGGCTGACAGAGGGCCTCCAGGAGAGAGGCCCAAGCAAGACGCTCCCCGAGGAGTGTCTTGCCACATGTCACCACTGGGTCTGACTGAGCGCCTCCAGGAGAGAGGCCCAAGCAAGACGCGCCCCGAGGAGCGTCATGCCACATGTCACTACTCAGTCTGACTGAGCGCCTCCAGGAGAGAGGCCCAAGCAAGACGCGCCCCGAGGAGCGTCTTACCACGTGTCAACACTGGGTCTGATTGAGGGCCTCCAGGAGAGAGGCCCAAGCAAGACGCGCCCCGAGGAGCGTCTTGCCACATGTCAACAATGGGTCTGACAGAGGGCCTTCAGGAGAGAGGACCAAGCAAGACGCGCCCCGAGGAGCGTCTTGCCACATGTCAACAATGGATCTGACTGAGGCCCTCCATGAGAGAAGCCCAAGCAAGACGCGCCCCGAGGAGCGTCTTGTCACATGTCACCACTGGGTCTGACTGAGCGCCTCCAGGAGAGAGGCCCAAGCAAGACGCGCCCCGAGGAGCGTCTTGCCACATGTCACCACTGGGTCTGACTGAGCGCCTCCAGGAGAGAGGCCCAAGCAAGATGCGCCCCGAGGAGCTTCTTGCCACATGTCAACAATGAGTCTGACTGAGGGCCTCCAGGAGAGAAGCCCAAGCAAGACGCGTCCCGAGGAGCGTCTTGCCACATGTCAGCACTCGGTCTGACTGAACGCCTCCAGAAGAGAAGCCCCAGCAAGACGCGCCCCGAGGAGCGTCTTGCCACATGTAAGCACTGGGTCTGACTGAGCGCCTCCAGGAGAGAGGCCCCAGCAAGACGCGCCCCGAGGAGCGTCTTGCCTTATGTCAGCACTCGGTCTGACTGAGCGCCTCCAGGAGAGAGGCCCAAGCAAGACGCGCCCCGAGGAGCGTCTTGCCACATGTCAACAATGGGTCTGACTGAGGGCCTCCAGGAGAGAAGCCCAAGCAAGATGCGCCCAAAGGAGCGTCTTGCCACATGTAAACAATGGGTCTGACTGAGGGCCTCCAGGAGAGAAGCCCAAGCAAGACGCGCCCCGAGGAGCGTCTTGCCACATGTCAGCACTCGGTCTGACTGAGCGCCTCCAGGAGAGAGGCCCAAGCAAGACGCGCCCCGAGGAGCGTCTTGCCACATATAAGCAATGGGTCTGACTGAGGGCCTCCATGAGAGAAGCCCAAGCAAGACGCGCCCCGAGGAGCGTCTTGCCACATGTCACCACTGCGTCTGACTGAGCGCCTCCAGCAGAGAGGCCCAAGCAAGACGCGCCCCGACGAGCGTCTTGCCACGTGTCAACACTGGGTCTGACTGAGCGTCTCCAGGAGAGAGGCCCAAGCAAGACGCGCCCCGAGGAGCGTCTTGCCACATGTCAGCACTGGGTCTGACTGAGCGCCTCCAGGAGAGAGGCCCAAGCAAGACGCGCCCCGAGGAGCGTCTTGCCACATATCAACAATGGGTCTGACTGAGGGCCTCCATGAGAGAAGCCCAAGCAAGACGCGCCCAGAGGAGCGTCTTCTCACGTGTCAACACTGGGTCTGACTGAGCGTCTCCAGGAGAGAGGCCCAAGCAAGACGCGCCCCGAGGAGTGTCTTGCCACATGTAAGCACTTGGTCTGACTGAGCGCCTCCAGGAGAGTGGCCCCAGCAAGACGCGCCCCGAGGAGCGTCTTGCCTTATGTCAGCACTCGGTCTGACTGAGCGCCTCCAGGAGAGAGGCCCAAGCAAGACGCGCCCCGAGGAGCGTCTTGCCACATGTCAACAATGGGTCTGACTGAGATCCTCCAAGAGAGAAGCCCAAGCAAGATGCGCCCCGAGGAGCGTCTTGCACCATGTCAACACTGGGTCTGACTGAGCACCTCCAGGAGAGAGGCCCAAGCAAGACTCGCCCCGAGGAGCGTCTTGCCACATATCAACAATGGCTCTGACTGAGGGCATCCATGAGAGAAGCCCAAGCAAGACGCGCCCCGAGGAGCGTCTTGCCACATGTCAGCACTCGGTCTGACTGAGCGCCTCCAGGAGAGAGGCCCAAGCAAGACGCGCCCCGAGGAGCGTCTTGCCACATATCAACAATGGGTCTGACTGAGGGCCTCCATGAGAGAAGCCCAAGCAAGACGCGCCCCGAGGAGCGTCTTGTCACGTGTAAACACTGCTTCTGACTGAGCGTCTCCAGGAGAGAGGCCCAAGCAAGACGCGCCCCAAGGAGCGTCTTGCCACATGTCACCACTGGGTCTGACTGAGCGCCTCCAGGAGAGAGGCCCAAGCAAGACGCGCCCCGAGGAGCGTCTTGCCACATGTAAGCACTGGGTCTGACTGAGCGCCTCCAGGAGAGATGCCCCAGCAAGACACGCCCCGAGGAGCGTCTTGCCTTTTGTCAGCACTCGGTCTGACTGAGCGCATCCAGGAGAGAGGCCCAAGCAAGACGCGCCCCGAGGAGCGTCTTGCACCATGTCAACACTGGGTCTGACTGAGCACCTCCAGGAGAGAGGCCCAAGCAAGACTCGCCCCGAGGAGCGTCTTGCCACATATCAACAATGGGTCTGACTGAGGGCCTCCATGAGAGAAGCCCAAGCGAGACGCGCCCCGAGGAGCGTCTTGCCACATGTCAGCACTCGGTCTGACTGAGCGCCTCCAGGAGAGAGGCCCAAGCAAGACGCGCCCCGAGGAGCGTCTTGCCACATATCAACAATGGGTCTGACTGAGGGCCTCCATGAGAGAAGCCCAAGCAAGACGCGCCCCGAGGAGCGTCTTCTCACATGTCACCACTGGGTCTGACTGAGCGCCTCCAGGAGAGAGGCCCAAGCAAGATGCGCCCCGAGGAGCGTCTTGCCACATGTCACCACTGGGTCTGACTGAGCGCCACCAGGAGAGAGGCCCAAGCAAAACGCGCCCCGAGGAGCGTCTTGCCACATGTCAACAATGAGTCTGACTGAGGGCCTCGAGGAGAGAAGCCCAAGCAAGACGCGTCCCAAGAAGCGTCTTGCCACATGTCGGCACTCGGTCTGACTGAACGCCTCTAGGAGAGAAGCCCCAGCAAGACGCGCCCCGAGGAGCGTCTTGCCACATATCAACAATGGGGCTGACAGAGGGCCTCCAGGAGAGAGGCCCAAGCAAGACGCTCCCCGAGGAGTGTCTTGCCACATGTCACCACTGGGTCTGACTGAGCGCCTCCAGGAGAGAGGCCCAAGCAAGACGCGCCCCGAGGAGCGTCATGCCACATGTCACTACTCAGTCTCACTGAGCGCCTCCAGGAGAGAGGCCCAAGCAAGACGCGCCCCGAGGAGCGTCTTACCACGTGTCAACACTGGGTCTGATTGAGGGCCTCCAGGAGAGAGGCCCAAGCAAGACGCGCCCCGAGGAGCGTCTTGCCACATGTCAACAATGGGTCTGACAGAGGGCCTTCAGGAGAGAGGACCAAGCAAGACGCGCCCCGAGGAGCGTCTTGCCACATGTCAGCACTCGGTCTGACTGAGCTCCTCCAGGAGAGAGGCCCAAGCAAGACGCGCCCCGAGGAGCGTCTTGCCACATATCAACAATGGATCTGACTGAGGGCCTCCATGAGAGAAGCCCAAGCAAGACGCGCCCCGAGGAGCGTCTTGTCACATGTCACCACTGGGTCTGACTGAGCGCCTCCAGGAGAGAGGCCCAAGCAAGACGCGCCCCGAGGAGCGTCTTGCCACATGTCACCACTGGGTCTGACTGAGCGCCTCCAGGAGAGAGGCCCAAGCAAGACGTGCCCCGAGGAGCGTCTTGCCACATGTCAACAATGAGTCTGACTGAGGGCCTCCAGGAGAGAAGCCCAAGCAAGACATGTCCCGAGGAGCGTCTTGCCACATGTCAGCACTCGGTCTGACTGAACGCCTCCAGAAGAGAAGCCCCAGCAAGACGCGCCCCGAGGAGCGTCTTGCCACATGTAAGCACTGGGTCTGACTGAGCGCCTCCAGGAGAGAGGCCCCAGCAAGACGCGCCCCGAGGAGCGTCTTGCCTTATGTCAGCACTCGGTCTGACTGAGCGCCTCCAGGAGAGAGGCCCAAGCAAGACGCGCCCCGAGGAGCGTCTTGCCACATGTCAACAATGGGTCTGACTGAGGGTCTCCAGGAGAGAAGCCCAAGCAAGATGCGCCCAAAGGAGCGTCTTTCCACATGTAAACAATGGGTCTGACTGAGGGCCTCCAGGAGAGAAGCCCAAGCAAGACGCGCCCCGAGGAGCGTCTTGCCACATGTAAGCACTGGGTCTGACTGAGCGCCTCCAGGAGAGAAGCCCCAGCAAGACGCGCCCCGAGGAGCGTCTTACCACATGTCAGCACTCGGTCTGACTGAACGCCTCCAGGAGAGAAGCCCAAGCAAGACGCGCCCCGAGGAGCGTCTTGCCACATGTCAGCACTCGGTCTGACTGAACGCCTCCAGGAGAGAAGCCCCAGCAAGACACGCCCCGAGGAGCGTCTTGCCACATGTAAGCACTGGGTCTGACTGAGCACCTCCAGGAGAGAGGCCCCAGCAAGACGCGCCCCGAGGAGCGTCTTGCCTTATGTCAGCACTCGGTCTGACTGAGCGCCTCCAGGAGAGAGGCCCAAGCAAGACGCGCCCCGCGGAGCGTCTTGCCACATGTCAACAATGGGTCTGACTGAGGGCCTCCAGGAGAGAAGCCCAAGCAAGACGTGCCCCGAGGAGCGTCTTGCCACATGTCAGCACTCGGTCTGACTGAGCGACTCCAGGAGAGAGGCCCAAGCAAGACGCACCCCGGGGAGCGTCTTGCCACATATCAACAATGGGTCTGACTGAGGGCCTCCATGAGAGAAGCCCAAGCAAGACGCGCCCCGAGGAGCGTCTTGTCACATGTCACCACTGGGTCTGACTGAGCGCCTCCAGGAGAGAGGCCCAAGCAAGATGCGCCCCGAGGAGCGTCTTGCCACATGTCACCACTGGGTCTGACTGAGCGCCACCAGGAGAGAGGCCCAAGCAAAACGCGCCCCGAGGAGCGTCTTGCCACATGTCAACAATGAGTCTGACTGAGGGCCTCGAGGAGAGAAGCCCAAGCAAGACGCGTCCCAAGAAGCGTCTTGCCACATGTCGGCACTCGGTCTGACTGAACGCCTCTAGGAGAGAAGCCCCAGCAAGACGCGCCCCGAGGAGCGTCTTGCCACATATCAACAATGGGGCTGACAGAGGGCCTCCAGGAGAGAGGCCCAAGCAAGACGCTCCCCGAGGAGTGTCTTGCCACATGTCACCACTGGGTCTGACTGAGCGCCTCCAGGAGAGAGGCCCAAGCAAGACGCGCCCCGAGGAGCGTCATGCCACATGTCACTACTCAGTCTCACTGAGCGCCTCCAGGAGAGAGGCCCAAGCAAGACGCGCCCCGAGGAGCGTCTTACCACGTGTCAACACTGGGTCTGATTGAGGGCCTCCAGGAGAGAGGCCCAAGCAAGACGCGCCCCGAGGAGCGTCTTGCCACATGTCAACAATGGGTCTGACAGAGGGCCTTCAGGAGAGAGGACCAAGCAAGACGCGCCCCGAGGAGCGTCTTGCCACATGTCAGCACTCGGTCTGACTGAGCTCCTCCAGGAGAGAGGCCCAAGCAAGACGCGCCCCGAGGAGCGTCTTGCCACATATCAACAATGGATCTGACTGAGGGCCTCCATGAGAGAAGCCCAAGCAAGACGCGCCCCGAGGAGCGTCTTGTCACATGTCACCACTGGGTCTGACTGAGCGCCTCCAGGAGAGAGGCCCAAGCAAGACGCGCCCCGAGGAGCGTCTTGCCACATGTCACCACTGGGTCTGACTGAGCGCCTCCAGGAGAGAGGCCCAAGCAAGACGTGCCCCGAGGAGCGTCTTGCCACATGTCAACAATGAGTCTGACTGAGGGCCTCCAGGAGAGAAGCCCAAGCAAGACATGTCCCGAGGAGCGTCTTGCCACATGTCAGCACTCGGTCTGACTGAACGCCTCCAGAAGAGAAGCCCCAGCAAGACGCGCCCCGAGGAGCGTCTTGCCACATGTAAGCACTGGGTCTGACTGAGCGCCTCCAGGAGAGAGGCCCCAGCAAGACGCGCCCCGAGGAGCGTCTTGCCTTATGTCAGCACTCGGTCTGACTGAGCGCCTCCAGGAGAGAGGCCCAAGCAAGACGCGCCCCGAGGAGCGTCTTGCCACATGTCAACAATGGGTCTGACTGAGGGTCTCCAGGAGAGAAGCCCAAGCAAGATGCGCCCAAAGGAGCGTCTTTCCACATGTAAACAATGGGTCTGACTGAGGGCCTCCAGGAGAGAAGCCCAAGCAAGACGCGCCCCGAGGAGCGTCTTGCCACATGTAAGCACTGGGTCTGACTGAGCGCCTCCAGGAGAGAAGCCCCAGCAAGACGCGCCCCGAGGAGCGTCTTACCACATGTCAGCACTCGGTCTGACTGAACGCCTCCAGGAGAGAAGCCCAAGCAAGACGCGCCCCGAGGAGCGTCTTGCCACATGTCAGCACTCGGTCTGACTGAACGCCTCCAGGAGAGAAGCCCCAGCAAGACACGCCCCGAGGAGCGTCTTGCCACATGTAAGCACTGGGTCTGACTGAGCACCTCCAGGAGAGAGGCCCCAGCAAGACGCGCCCCGAGGAGCGTCTTGCCTTATGTCAGCACTCGGTCTGACTGAGCGCCTCCAGGAGAGAGGCCCAAGCAAGACGCGCCCCGCGGAGCGTCTTGCCACATGTCAACAATGGGTCTGACTGAGGGCCTCCAGGAGAGAAGCCCAAGCAAGACGTGCCCCGAGGAGCGTCTTGCCACATGTCAGCACTCGGTCTGACTGAGCGACTCCAGGAGAGAGGCCCAAGCAAGACGCACCCCGGGGAGCGTCTTGACACATGTCAACACTGGGGCTGACAGAGGGCCTCCAGGAGAGAGGCCCAAGCAAGATGAGCCCCGAGGAGCGTCTTGCCACATGTAAACAATGGGTCTGACTGATGGCCTCCAAGAGAGAAGCCCAAGCAAGACGTGCCCCGAGGAGCGTCTTGCACCATGTCAACATTGGGTCTGACTGAGCACCTCCAGGAGAGAGGCCCAAGCAAGACTCGCCCCGAGGAGCGTCTTGCCACATATCAACAATGGGTCTGACTGAGGGCCTCCATGAGAGAAGCCCAAGCAAGACGCGCCCCGAGGAGCGTCTTGTCACATGTCACCACTGGGTCTGACTGAGCGCCTCCAGGAGAGAGGCCCAAGCAAGATGCGCCCCGAGGAGCGTCTTGCCACATGTCACCACTGGGTCTGACTGAGCGCCACCAGGAGAGAGGCCCAAGCAAAACGCGCCCCGAGGAGCGTCTTGCCACATGTCAACAATGAGTCTGACTGAGGGCCTCGAGGAGAGAAGCCCAAGCAAGACGCGTCCCAAGAAGCGTCTTGCCACATGTCGGCACTCGGTCTGACTGAACGCCTCTAGGAGAGAAGCCCCAGCAAGACGCGCCCCGAGGAGCGTCTTGCCACATATCAACAATGGGGCTGACAGAGGGCCTCCAGGAGAGAGGCCCAAGCAAGACGCTCCCCGAGGAGTGTCTTGCCACATGTCACCACTGGGTCTGACTGAGCGCCTCCAGGAGAGAGGCCCAAGCAAGACGCGCCCCGAGGAGCGTCATGCCACATGTCACTACTCAGTCTCACTGAGCGCCTCCAGGAGAGAGGCCCAAGCAAGACGCGCCCCGAGGAGCGTCTTACCACGTGTCAACACTGGGTCTGATTGAGGGCCTCCAGGAGAGAGGCCCAAGCAAGACGCGCCCCGAGGAGCGTCTTGCCACATGTCAACAATGGGTCTGACAGAGGGCCTTCAGGAGAGAGGACCAAGCAAGACGCGCCCCGAGGAGCGTCTTGCCACATGTCAGCACTCGGTCTGACTGAGCTCCTCCAGGAGAGAGGCCCAAGCAAGACGCGCCCCGAGGAGCGTCTTGCCACATATCAACAATGGATCTGACTGAGGGCCTCCATGAGAGAAGCCCAAGCAAGACGCGCCCCGAGGAGCGTCTTGTCACATGTCACCACTGGGTCTGACTGAGCGCCTCCAGGAGAGAGGCCCAAGCAAGACGCGCCCCGAGGAGCGTCTTGCCACATGTCACCACTGGGTCTGACTGAGCGCCTCCAGGAGAGAGGCCCAAGCAAGACGTGCCCCGAGGAGCGTCTTGCCACATGTCAACAATGAGTCTGACTGAGGGCCTCCAGGAGAGAAGCCCAAGCAAGACATGTCCCGAGGAGCGTCTTGCCACATGTCAGCACTCGGTCTGACTGAACGCCTCCAGAAGAGAAGCCCCAGCAAGACGCGCCCCGAGGAGCGTCTTGCCACATGTAAGCACTGGGTCTGACTGAGCGCCTCCAGGAGAGAGGCCCCAGCAAGACGCGCCCCGAGGAGCGTCTTGCCTTATGTCAGCACTCGGTCTGACTGAGCGCCTCCAGGAGAGAGGCCCAAGCAAGACGCGCCCCGAGGAGCGTCTTGCCACATGTCAACAATGGGTCTGACTGAGGGTCTCCAGGAGAGAAGCCCAAGCAAGATGCGCCCAAAGGAGCGTCTTTCCACATGTAAACAATGGGTCTGACTGAGGGCCTCCAGGAGAGAAGCCCAAGCAAGACGCGCCCCGAGGAGCGTCTTGCCACATGTAAGCACTGGGTCTGACTGAGCGCCTCCAGGAGAGAAGCCCCAGCAAGACGCGCCCCGAGGAGCGTCTTACCACATGTCAGCACTCGGTCTGACTGAACGCCTCCAGGAGAGAAGCCCAAGCAAGACGCGCCCCGAGGAGCGTCTTGCCACATGTCAGCACTCGGTCTGACTGAACGCCTCCAGGAGAGAAGCCCCAGCAAGACACGCCCCGAGGAGCGTCTTGCCACATGTAAGCACTGGGTCTGACTGAGCACCTCCAGGAGAGAGGCCCCAGCAAGACGCGCCCCGAGGAGCGTCTTGCCTTATGTCAGCACTCGGTCTGACTGAGCGCCTCCAGGAGAGAGGCCCAAGCAAGACGCGCCCCGCGGAGCGTCTTGCCACATGTCAACAATGGGTCTGACTGAGGGCCTCCAGGAGAGAAGCCCAAGCAAGACGCGCCCCGAGGAGCGTCTTGCCACATGTCAGCACTCGGTCTGACTGAGCGACTCCAGGAGAGAGGCCCAAGCAAGACGCACCCCGGGGAGCGTCTTGACACATGTCAACACTGGGGCTGACAGAGGGCCTCCAGGAGAGAGGCCCAAGCAAGATGAGCCCCGAGGAGCGTCTTGCCACATGTAAACAATGGGTCTGACTGATGGCCTCCAAGAGAGAAGCCCAAGCAAGACGTGCCCCGAGGAGCGTCTTGCACCATGTCAACACTGGGTCTGACTGAGCACCTCCAGGAGAGAGGCCCAAGCAAGACTCGCCCCGAGGAGCGTCTTGCCACATATCAACAATGGGTCTGACTGAGGGCCTCCATGAGAGAAGCCCAAGCAAGACGCGCCCCGAGGAGCATCTTGCCACATGTCAACAATGGGTCTGACTGAGGGCCTCCAGGAGAGAAGCCCAAGCAAGACGCGCCCTGAGGAGCGTCTTGCTGCATGTCAGCACTTGGTCTGACTGAGCGCCTCCAGGAGAGAGGCCCAAGCAAGACGCGCCCCGAGGAGCATCTTGCCACATGTCAACAATGGGTCTGAACTTAGGGCCTCCAGGAGAGAAGCCCAAGCAAGACGCGCCCCGAGGAGCGTCTTGCCACATGTCAACAATGAGTCTGACTGAGGGCCTCCAGGAGAGAAGCCCAAGCAAGATGCGCCCCGAGGAGCGTCTTGCCACATGTCAGCACTCGGTCTGACTGAACGCCTCCAGGAGAGAAGCCCCAGCAAGACGCGCCCCGAGGAGCGTCTTGTCACATGTCAACACTGGGTCTGACTGAGCGCCTCCAGGAGAGAAGCCCCAGCAAGACGCGCCCCGAGGAGCGTCTGGCCACATGTCAGCACTCTGTCTGACTGTGCGCCTCCAGGAGAGAGGCCCCAAGCAAGACGCGCCCCGAGGAGCGTCTTGCCACGTGTCAACACTGGGTCTGACTGAGCGTCTCCAGGAGAGAGGCCCAAGCAAGACGCGCCCCGAGGAGCGTCTTGCTACATGTCACCACTGGGTCTGACTGAGCGCCTCCAGGAGAGAGGCCCAAGCAAGACGCGCCCCGAGGAGCGTCTTGCCACATGTAAGCACTGGGTCTGACTGAGCGCCTCCAGGAGAGAAACCCCAGCAAGACGCGCCCCGAGGAGCGTCTTACCACATGTCAGCACTCGGTAAGACTGAACGCCTCCAGGAGAGAAGCCCAAGCAAGACGCGCCCCGAGGAGCTCCTTGCCACATGTCAGCACTCGGTCTGACTGAACGCCTCCAGGAGAGAAGCCCCAGCAAGACACACCCCGAGGAGCGTCTTGCCACATGTAAGCACTGGGTCTGACTGAGCGCCTCCAGGAGAGAGGCCCCAGCAAGACGCGCCCCGAGGAGCGTCTTGCGTTATGTCAGCACTCGGTCTGACTGAGCGCCTCCAGGAGAGAGGCCCAAGCAAGACGCGCCCCGAGGAGCGTCTTGCCACATGTCAACAATGGGTCTGACTGAGGGCCTCCAGGAGAGAAGCCCAAGCAAGACGCGCCCCGAGGAGCGTCTTGCCACATGTCAACAATGGGTCTGACTGAACGCCTCCAAGAGAGAAGCCCAAGCAAGACGCGCCCCGAGGAGCTTCTTGCACCATGTCAACACTGGGTCTGACTGAGCACCTCCAGGAGAGAGGCCCAAGCAAGACTCGCCCCGAGGAGCGTCTTGACTCATGTCAACACTGGGGCTGACAGAGGGCCTCCAGGAGAGAGGCCCAAGCAAGATGCGCCCCGAGGAGCGTCTTGCCACATGTAAACAATGGGTCTGACTGAGGGCCTCCAGGAGAGAAGCCCAAGCAAGCCGCGCCCTTAGGAGCGTCTTGCCACATGTCAGCACTCGGTCTGACTGAGCGCCTCCAGGAGAGAGGCCCCAGCAAGAAGCGCCCCGAGGAGCGTCTGGCCACATGTCAGCACTCTGTCTGACTGTGCGCCTCCAGGAGAGAGGCCCCAATCAAGACGCGCCCCGAGGAGCATCTTGCCACATGTCAACAATGAGTCTGACTGAGGGCCTCCAGGAGAGAAGCCCAAGCAAGACGCGCCCCGAGGAGCGTCTTGCCACATGTCAGCACTCGGTCTGACTGAACGCCTCCAGGAGAGAAGCCCCAGCAAGACGCGCCCCGAGGAGCGTCTTGCCACATGTCAGCACTCGGTCTGACTGAGCTCCTCCAGGAGAGAGGCCCAAGCAAGACGCGCCCCGAGGAGCGTCTTGCCACATATCAACAATAGATCTGACTGAGGGCCTCCATGAGAGAAGCCCAAGCAAGACGCGCCCCGAGGAGCATCTTGTCACATGTCACCACTGGGTCTGACTGAGCGCCTCCAGGAGAGAAGCCCCAGCAAGACGCGCCCCGAGGAGCGTCTTACCACATGTCAGCACTCGGTCTGACTGAACGCCTCCAGGAGAGAAGCCCAAGCAAGACGCGCCCCGAGGAGCTCCTTGCCACATGTCAGCACTCGGTCTGACTGAACGCCTCCAGGAGAGAAGCCCCAGCAAGACACACCCCGAGGAGCGTCTTGCCACATGTAAGCACTGGGTCTGACTGAGCGCCTCCAGGAGAGAGGCCCCAGCAAGACGCACACCGAGGAGCGTCTTGCCTTATGTCAGCACTCGGTCTGACTGAGCGCCTCCAGGAGAGAGGCCCAAGCAAGACGCGCCCCGAGGAGCGTCTTGCCACATGTCAACAATGGGTCTGACTTAGGGCCTCCAGGAGAGAAGCCCAAGCAAGACGCGCCCCGAGGAGCGTCTTGCCACATTTCAACAATGGGTCTGACTGAGGGCCTCCAAGAGAGAAGCCCAAGCAAGATGCGCCCCGAGGAGCGTCTTGCAACATGTCAACACTGGGTCTGACTGAGCACCTCCAGGAGAGAGGCCCAAGCAAGACTCGCCCCGAGGAGCGTCTTGACACATGTCAACACTGGGGCTGACAGAGGGCCTCCAGGAGAGAAGCCCAAGCAAGGTGCGCCCCGAGGAGCGTCTTGCCACATGTAAACAATTGGTCTGACTGAGGGCCTCCAGGAGAGAAGCCCAAGCAAGACGCGCCCCGAGGAGCGTCTTGCCACATGTCAGCACTCGGTCTGACAGAGCGCCTCCAGGAGAGAGGCCCCAGCAAGACGCGCCCCGAGGAGCGTCTGGCCATATGTCAGCACTCTGTCTGACTGTGCGCCTCCAGGAGAGAGGCCCCAAGCAAGACGCGCCCCAAGGAGCATCTTGCCACATGTCAACAATGAGTCTGACTGAGGGCCTCCAGGAGAGAAGCCCAAGCAAGACGCGCCCCGAGGAGCGTCTTGCCACATGTCAGCACTCGGTCTGACTGAACGCCTCTAGGAGAGAAGCCCCAGCAAGACGCGCCCCGAGGAGCGTCTTGCCACATGTCAGCACTCGGTCTGACTGAGCTCCTCCAGGAGAGAGGCCCAAGCAAGACGCGCCCCGAGGAGCGTCTTGCCACTAATCAACAATGGATCTGACTGAGGGCCTCCATGAGAGAAGCCCAAGCAAGACGCGCCCCGAGGAGCGTCTTGTCACATGTCACCACTGGGTCTGACTGAGCGCCTCCAGGAGAGAAGCCCAAGCAAGACGCGCCCCGAGGAGCGTCTTGCCACATGTCACCACTGGGTCTGACTGAGCGCCTCCAGGAGAGAGGCCCAAGCAAGACGCGCCCCGAGGAGCGTCTTGCCACATGTCAACAATGAGTCTGACTGAGGTCTCCAGGAGAGAAGCCCAAGCAAGACGCGTCCCGAGGAGCGTCTTGCCACATGTCAGCACTCGGTCTGACTGAACGCCTCCAGGAGAGAAGCCCCAGCAAGACGCGCCCCGAGGAGCGTCTTGCCACATGTCAACAATGGGTCTGACTGAGGGCCTCCAGGAGAGAAGCCCAAGCAAGATGCGCCCAAAGGAGCGTCTTGCCACATGTAAACAATGGGTCTGACTGAGGGCCTCCAGGAGAGAAGCCCAAGCAAGACGCGCCCCGAGGAGCGTCTGGCCACATGTCAGCACTCGGTCTGACTGAGCGTCTCCAAGAGAGAGGCCCAAGCAAGACGCGCCCCGAGGAGCGTCTTGCCACATGTCACCACTGGGTCTGACTGAGCGCCTCCAGGAGAGAGGCCCAAGCAAGACGCGCCCCGAGGAGCGTCTTGCCACATGTAAGCACTGGGTCTGACTGAGCGCCTCCAGGAGAGAAACCCCAGCAAGACGCGCCCCGAGGAGCGTCTTACCACATGTCAGCACTCGGTAAGACTGAACGCCTCCAGGAGAGAAGCCCAAGCAAGACGCGCCCCGAGGAGCTCCTTGCCACATGTCAGCACTCGGTCTGACTGAACGCCTCCAGGAGAGAAGCCCCAGCAAGACACACCCCGAGGAGCGTCTTGCCACATGTAAGCACTGGGTCTGACTGAGCGCCTCCAGGAGAGAGGCCCCAGCAAGACGCGCCCCGAGGAGCGTCTTGCGTTATGTCAGCACTCGGTCTGACTGAGCGCCTCCAGGAGAGAGGCCCAAGCAAGACGCGCCCCGAGGAGCGTCTTGCCACATGTCAACAATGGGTCTGACTGAGGGCCTCCAGGAGAGAAGCCCAAGCAAGACGCGCCCCGAGGAGCGTCTTGCCACATGTCAACAATGGGTCTGACTGAACGCCTCCAAGAGAGAAGCCCAAGCAAGACGCGCCCCGAGGAGCTTCTTGCACCATGTCAACACTGGGTCTGACTGAGCACCTCCAGGAGAGAGGCCCAAGCAAGACTCGCCCCGAGGAGCGTCTTGACTCATGTCAACACTGGGGCTGACAGAGGGCCTCCAGGAGAGAGGCCCAAGCAAGATGCGCCCCGAGGAGCGTCTTGCCACATGTAAACAATGGGTCTGACTGAGGGCCTCCAGGAGAGAAGCCCAAGCAAGCCGCGCCCTTAGGAGCGTCTTGCCACATGTCAGCACTCGGTCTGACTGAGCGCCTCCAGGAGAGAGGCCCCAGCAAGAAGCGCCCCGAGGAGCGTCTGGCCACATGTCAGCACTCTGTCTGACTGTGCGCCTCCAGGAGAGAGGCCCCAATCAAGACGCGCCCCGAGGAGCGTCTTGCCACATGTCAGCACTCGGTCTGACTGAACGCCTCCAGGAGAGAAGCCCCAGCAAGACGCGCCCCGAGGAGCGTCTTGCCACATGTCAGCACTCGGTCTGACTGAGCTCCTCCAGGAGAGAGGCCCAAGCAAGACGCGCCCCGAGGAGCGTCTTGCCACATATCAACAATGGATCTGACTGAGGGCCTCCATGAGAGAAGCCCAAGCAAGACGCGCCCCGAGGAGCATCTTGTCACATGTCACCACTGGGTCTGACTGAGCGCCTCCAGGAGAGAAGCCCCAGCAAGACGCGCCCCGAGGAGCGTCTTACCACATGTCAGCACTCGGTCTGACTGAACGCCTCCAGGAGAGAAGCCCAAGCAAGACGCGCCCCGAGGAGCTCCTTGCCACATGTCAGCACTCGGTCTGACTGAACGCCTCCAGGAGAGAAGCCCCAGCAAGACACACCCCGAGGAGCGTCTTGCCACATGTAAGCACTGGGTCTGACTGAGCGCCTCCAGGAGAGAGGCCCCAGCAAGACGCGCACCGAGGAACGTCTTGCCTTATGTCAGCACTCGGTCTGACTGAGCGCCTCCAGGAGAGAGGCCCCAGCAAGACGCGCCCCGAGGAGCGTCTTGACACATGTCAACACTGGGGCTGACAGAGGGCCTCCAGGAGAGAGGCCCAAGCAAGATGCGCCCCGAGGAGCGTCTTGCCACATGTAAACAATGGGTCTGACTGAGGGCCTCCAGGAGAGAAGCACAAGCAAGACGCGCCCCGAGGAGCGTCTTGCCACATGTCAACAATGGGTCTGACTGAGGGCCTCCAGGAGAGAAGCCCAAGCAAGACGCGCCCCGAGGAGCGTCTTGCCACATGTCAGCACTCGGTCTGACTGAGCGCCTCCAGGAGAGAGGCCCAAGCAAGACGCACCCCGAGGAGCGTCTTGACACATGTCAACACTGGGGATGACAGAGGGCCTCCAGGAGAGAGGCCCAAGCAAGAAGCGCCCCAAGGAGCGTCTTGCCACATGTAAACAATGGGTCTGACTGAGGGCCTCCAGGAGAGAAGCCCAAGCAAGACGCGCCCCGAGGAGTGTCTTGACACATGTCAGCACTCGGTCTGACTGAGCGCATCCAGGAGAGAGGCCCAAGCAAGACGCGCCCCGAGGAGCGTCTTGCCACATATCAACAATGGGTCTGACTGAGGGCCTCCATGAGAGAAGCCCAAGCAAGACGCGCCCCGAGGAGCGTCTTGTCACGTGTCAACACTGGGTCTGACTGAGCATCTCCAGGAGAGAGGCTCAAGCAAGACGCGCCCCGAAGAGCGTCTTGCCACATGTCACCACTGGGTCTGACTGAGCGCCTCCAGGAGAGAGGCCCAAGCAAGACGCGCCCCGAGGAGCGTCTTGCCACATGTAAGCACTGGGTCTGACTGAGCGCCTCCAGGAGAGAGGCCCCAGCAAGACGCGCCCCGAGGAGCGTCTTGCCTTATGTCAGCACTCGGTCTGACTGAGCGCCTCCAGGAGAGAGGCCCAAGCAAGACGCGCCCCGAGGAGCGTCTTGCCACATGTCAACAATGGGTCTGACTGAGGGCCTCCAGGAGAGAAGCCCAAGCAAGACGCGCCCCGAGGAGCGTCTTGCCACATGTCAACAATGGGTCTGACTGAGGGCCTCCAAGAGAGAAGCCTAAGCAAGACGCGCCCCGAGGAGCGTCTTGCACCATGTCAACACTGGGTCTGACTGAGCACCTCCAGGAGAGAGGCCCAAGCAAGACTCGCCCCGAGGAGCGTCTTGCCACATATCAACAATGGGTCTGACTGAGGGCCTCCATGAGAGAAGCCCAAGCAAGACGCGCCCCGAGGAGCGTCTTGCCACATGTCAGCACTCGGTCTGACTGAGCGCCTCCAGGAGAGAGGCCCAAGCAAGACGCGCCCCGAGGAGCGTCTTGCCACATATCAACAATGGGTCTGACTGAGGGCCTCCATGAGAGAAGCCCAAGCAAGACGCGCCCCGAGGAGCGTCTTGTCACGTGTCAACACTGGGTCTGACTGAGCGTCTCCAGGAGAGAGGCCCAAGCAAGACGCGCCCCGAGGAGCGTCTTGCCACATGTCACCACTCGGTCTGACTGAGTGCCTCCAGGAGAGAGGCCCAAGCAAGACGCGCCCCGAGGAGCGTCTTGCCACATGTCAACAATGAGTCTGACTGAGGGCCTCCAGGAGAGAAGCCCAAGCAAGACGCGTCCCGAGGAGTGTCTTGCCACATGTCAGCACTCGGTCTGAATGAGCACCTCCAGGAGAGAGGCCCAAGCAAGACGCGCCCCGAGGAGGGTCTTGCCACATATCAACAATGGGTCTGACTGAGGGCCTCCATGAGAGAAGCCCAAGCAAGACGCGCCCCGAGTAGCGTCTTGTCACGTGTCAACACTGGGTCTGACTGAGCATCTCCAGGAGAGAGGCTCAAGCAAGACGCGCCCCGAAGAGCGTCTTGCCACATGTCACCACTGGGTCTGACTGAGCGCCTCCAGGAGAGAGGCCCAAGCAAGACGCGCCCCGAGGAGCGTCTTGCACCATGTCAACACTGGGTCTGACTGAGCACCTCCAGGAGAGAGGCCCAAGCAAGACTCGCCCCGAGGAGCGTCTTGCCACATATTAACAATGGGTCTGACTGAGGGCCTCCATGAGAGAAGCCCAAGCAAGATGCACCCCGAGGAGCGTCTTGCCACATGTAAGCACTGGGTCTGACTGAGCGCCTCCAGGAGAGAAGCCCCAGCAAGACGCGCCCCGAGGAGCGTCTTACCACATGTCAGCACTGGGTCTGACTGAGCGCCTCCAGCAGAGAGGCCCCAGCAAGACGCGCCCCGAGGAGCGTCTTGACACATGTCAACACTGGGGCTGACAGAGGGCCTCCAGGAGAGAGGCCCAAGCAAGATGCGCCCCGAGGAGCGTCTTGCCACATGTAAACAATGGGTCTGACTGAGGGCCTCCAGGAGAGAAGCACAAGCAAGACGCGCCCCGAGGAGCGTCTTGCCACATGTCAACAATGGGTCTGACTGTGGGCCTCCAGGAGAGAAGCCCAAGCAAGACGCGCCCCGAGGAGCGTCTTGCCACATGTCAGCACTCGGTCTGACTGAGCGCCTCCAGGAGAGAGGCCCAAGCAAGACGCACCCCGAGGAGCGTCTTGACACATGTCAACACTGGGGATGACAGAGGGCCTCCAGGAGAGAGGCCCAAGCAAGATGCGCCCCAAGGAGCGTCTTGCCACATGTAAACAATGGGTCTGACTGAGGGCCTCCAGGAGAGAAGCCCAAGCAAGACGCGCCCCGAGGAGTGTCTTGCCACATGTCAGCACTCGGTCTGACTGAGCGCCTCCAGGAGAGAGGCCCAAGCAAGACGCGCCCCGAGGAGCGTCTTGCCACATATCAACAATGGGTCTGACTGAGGGCCTCCATGAGAGAAGCCCAAGCAAGACGCGCCCCGAGGAGCGTCTTGTCACGTGTCAACACTGGGTCTGACTGAGCATCTCCAGGAGAGAGGCTCAAGCAAGACGCGCCCCGAAGAGCGTCTTGCCACATGTCACCACTGGGTCTGACTGAGCGCCTCCAGGAGAGAGGCCCAAGCAAGACGCGCCCCGAGGAGCGTCTTGCCACATGTAAGCACTGGGTCTGACTGAGCGCCTCCAGGAGAGAGGCCCCAGCAAGACGCGCCCCGAGGAGCGTCTTGCCTTATGTCAGCACTCGGTCTGACTGAGCGCCTCCAGGAGAGAGGCCCAAGCAAGACGCGCCCCGAGGAGCGTCTTGCCACATGTCAACAATGGGTCTGACTGAGGGCCTCCAGGAGAGAAGCCCAAGCAAGACGCGCCCCGAGGAGCGTCTTGCCACATGTCAACAATGGGTCTGACTGAGGGCCTCCAAGAGAGAAGCCTAAGCAAGACGCGCCCCGAGGAGCGTCTTGCACCATGTCAACACTGGGTCTGACTGAGCACCTCCAGGAGAGAGGCCCAAGCAAGACTCGCCCCGAGGAGCGTCTTGCCACATATCAACAATGGGTCTGACTGAGGGCCTCCATGAGAGAAGCCCAAGCAAGACGCGCCCCGAGGAGCGTCTTGCCACATGTCAGCACTCGGTCTGACTGAGCGCCTCCAGGAGAGAGGCCCAAGCAAGACGCGCCCCGAGGAGCGTCTTGCCACATATCAACAATGGGTCTGACTGAGGGCCTCCATGAGAGAAGCCCAAGCAAGACGCGCCCCGAGGAGCGTCTTGTCACGTGTCAACACTGGGTCTGACTGAGCGTCTCCAGGAGAGAGGCCCAAGCAAGACGCGCCCCGAGGAGCGTCTTGCCACATGTCACCACTCGGTCTGACTGAGTGCCTCCAGGAGAGAGGCCCAAGCAAGACGCGCCCCGAGGAGCGTCTTGCCACATGTCAACAATGAGTCTGACTGAGGGCCTCCAGGAGAGAAGCCCAAGCAAGACGCGTCCCGAGGAGTGTCTTGCCATATGTCAGCACTCGGTCTGAATGAGCACCTCCAGGAGAGAGGCCCAAGCAAGACGCGCCCCGAGGAGTGTCTTGCCACATATCAACAATGGGTCTGACTGAGGGCCTCCATGAGAGAAGCCCAAGCAAGACGCGCCCCGAGGAGCGTCTTGTCACGTGTCAACACTGGGTCTGACTGAGCGTCTCCAGGAGAGAGGACCAAGCAAGACGCGCCCTGAGGAGCTTCTTGCCACATGTCACCACTGGGTCTGACTGAGCGCCTCCAGGAGAGAGGCCCAAGCAAGACGCGCCCCGAGGAGCGTCTTGCCACATGTCAACAATGAGTCTGACTGAGGGCCTCCAGGAGAGAAGCCCAAGCAAGACGCGTCCCGAGGAGTGTCTTGCCACATGTCAGCACTCGGCCTGACTGAGCGCCTCCAGGAGAGAGGCCCAAGCAAGACGCGCCCCGAGGAGCGTCTTGTCACATATCAACAATGGGTCTGACTGAGGGCCTCCATGAGAGAAGCCCAAGCAAGACGCGCCCCGAGGAGCGTCTTGTCACGTGTCAACACTGGGTCTGACTGAGCATCTCCAGGAGAGAGGCTCAAGCAAGACGCGCCCCGAAGAGCGTCTTGCCACATGTCAGCACTGGGTCTGACTGAGCGCCTCGAGGAGAGAGGCCCAAGCAAGACGCGCCCCGAGGAGCGTCTTGCCACATGTAAGCACTGGGTCTGACTGAGCGCCTCCAGGAGAGAGGCCCCAGCAAGACGCGCCCCGAGGAGCGTCTTGCCTTATGTCAGCACTCGGTCTGACTGAGCGCCTCCAGGAGAGAGGCCCAAGCAAGACGCGCCCCGAGGAGCGTCTTGCCACATGTCAACAATGGGTCTGACTGAGGTCCTCCAGGAGAGAAGCCCAAGCAAGACGCGCCCCGAGGAGCGTCTTGCCACATGTCAACAATGGGTCTGACTGAGGGCCTCCAAGAGAGAAGCCTAAGCAAGACGCGCCCCGAGGAGCGTCTTGCACCATGTCAACACTGGGTCTGACTGAGCACCTCCAGGAGAGAGGCCCAAGCAAGACTCGCCCCGAGGAGCGTCTTGCCACATATCAACAATGGGTCTGACTGAGGGCCTCCATGAGAGAAGCCCAAGCAAGACGCGCCCCGAGGAGCGTCTTGCCACATGTCAGCACTCGGTCTGACTGAGCGCCTCCAGGAGAGAGGCCCAAGCAAGACGCGCCCCGAGGAGCGTCTTGCCACATATCAACAATGGGTCTGACTGAGGGCCTCCATGAGAGAAGCCCAAGCAAGACGCGCCCCGAGGAGCGTCTTGTCACGTGTCAACACTGGGTCTGACTGAGCGTCTCCAGGAGAGAGGCCCAAGCAAGACGCGCCCCGAGGAGCGTCTTGCCACATGTCACCACTCGGTCTGACTGAGTGCCTCCAGGAGAGAGGCCCAAGCAAGACGCGCCCCGAGGAGCGTCTTGCCACATGTCAACAATGAGTCTGACTGAGGGCCTCCAGGAGAGACGCCCAAGCAAGACGCGTCCCGAGGAGTGTCTTGCCACATGTCAGCACTCGGTCTGAATGAGCACCTCCAGGAGAGAGGCCCAAGCAAGACGCGCCCCGAGGAGTGTCTTGCCACATATCAACAATGGGTCTGACTGAGGGCCTCCATGAGAGAAGCCCAAGCAAGACGCGCCCCGAGGAGCGTCTTGTCACGTGTCAACACTGGGTCTGACTGAGCGTCTCCAGGAGAGAGGACCAAGCAAGACACGCCCTGAGGAGCTTCTTGCCACATGTCACCACTGGGTCTGACTGAGCGCCTCCAGGAGAGAGGCCCAAGCAAGACGCGCCCCGAGGAGCGTCTTGCCACATGTCAACAATGAGTCTGACTGAGGGCCTCCAGGAGAGAAGCCCAAGCAAGACGCGTCCCGAGGAGTGTCTTGCCACATGTCAGCACTCGGCCTGACTGAGCGCCTCCAGGAGAGAGGCCCAAGCAAGACGCGCCCCGAGGAGCGTCTTGCCACATATCAACAATGGGTCTGACTGAGGGCCTCCATGAGAGAAGCCCAAGCAAGACGCGCCCCGAGGAGCGTCTTGTCACGTGTCAACACTGGGTCTGACTGAGCATCTCCAGGAGAGAGGCTCAAGCAAGACGCGCCCCGAAGAGCGTCTTGCCACATGTCACCACTGGGTCTGACTGAGCGCCTCGAGGAGAGAGGCCCAAGCAAGACGCGCCCCGAGGAGCGTCTTGCCACATGTAAGCACTGGGTCTGACTGAGCGCCTCCAGGAGAGAGGCCCCAGCAAGACGCGCCCCGAGGAGCGTCTTGCCTTATGTCAGCACTCGGTCTGACTGAGCGCCTCCAGGAGAGAGGCCCAAGCAAGACGCGCCCCGAGGAGCGTCTTGCCACATGTCAACAATGGGTCTGACTGAGGGCCTCCAGGAGAGAAGCCCAAGCAAGACGCGCCCCGAGGAGCGTCTTGCCACATGTCAACAATGGGTCTGACTGAGGGCCTCCAAGAGAGAAGCCTAAGCAAGACGCGCCCCGAGGAGCGTCTTGCACCATGTCAACACTGGGTCTGACTGAGCACCTCCAGGAGAGAGGCCCAAGCAAGACTCGCCCCGAGGAGCGTCTTGCCACATATCAACAATGGGTCTGACTGAGGGCCTCCATGAGAGAATCCCAAGCAAGACGCGCCCCGAGGAGCGTCTTGCCACATGTCAGCACTCGGTCTGACTGAGCGCCTCCAGGAGAGAGGCCCAAGCAAGACGCGCCCCGAGGAGCGTCTTGCCACATATCAACAATGGGTCTGACTGAGGGCCTCCATGAGAGAAGCCCAAGCAAGACGCGCCCCGAGGAGCGTCTTGTCACGTGTCAACACTGGGTCTGACTGAGCGTCTCCAGGAGAGAGGCCCAAGCAAGACGCGCCCCGAGGAGCGTCTTGCCACATGTCACCACTCGGTCTGACTGAGTGCCTCCAGGAGAGAGGCCCAAGCAAGACGCGCCCCGAGGAGCGTCTTGCCACATGTCAACAATGAGTCTGACTGAGGGCCTCCAGGAGAGACGCCCAAGCAAGACGCGTCCCGAGGAGTGTCTTGCCACATGTCAGCACTCGGTCTGAATGAGCACCTCCAGGAGAGAGGCCCAAGCAAGACGCGCCCCGAGGAGTGTCTTGCCACATATCAACAATGGGTCTGACTGAGGGCCTCCATGAGAGAAGCCCAAGCAAGACGCGCCCCGAGGAGCGTCTTGTCACGTGTCAACACTGGGTCTGACTGAGCGTCTCCAGGAGAGAGGACCAAGCAAGACACGCCCTGAGGAGCTTCTTGCCACATGTCACCACTGGGTCTGACTGAGCGCCTCCAGGAGAGAGGCCCAAGCAAGACGCGCCCCGAGGAGCGTCTTGCCACATGTCAACAATGAGTCTGACTGAGGGCCTCCAGGAGAGAAGCCCAAGCAAGACGCGTCCCGAGGAGTGTCTTGCCACATGTCAGCACTCGGCCTGACTGAGCGCCTCCAGGAGAGAGGCCCAAGCAAGACGCGCCCCGAGGAGCGTCTTGCCACATATCAACAATGGGTCTGACTGAGGGCCTCCATGAGAGAAGCCCAAGCAAGACGCGCCCCGAGGAGCGTCTTGTCACGTGTCAACACTGGGTCTGACTGAGCATCTCCAGGAGAGAGGCTCAAGCAAGACGCGCCCCGAAGAGCGTCTTGCCACATGTCACCACTGGGTCTGACTGAGCGCCTCGAGGAGAGAGGCCCAAGCAAGACGCGCCCCGAGGAGCGTCTTGCCACATGTAAGCACTGGGTCTGACTGAGCGCCTCCAGGAGAGAGGCCCCAGCAAGACGCGCCCCGAGGAGCGTCTTGCCTTATGTCAGCACTCGGTCTGACTGAGCGCCTCCAGGAGAGAGGCCCAAGCAAGACGCGCCCCGAGGAGCGTCTTGCCACATGTCAACAATGGGTCTGACTGAGGGCCTCCAGGAGAGAAGCCCAAGCAAGACGCGCCCCGAGGAGCGTCTTGCCACATGTCAACAATGGGTCTGACTGAGGGCCTCCAAGAGAGAAGCCTAAGCAAGACGCGCCCCGAGGAGCGTCTTGCACCATGTCAACACTGGGTCTGACTGAGCACCTCCAGGAGAGAGGCCCAAGCAAGACTCGCCCCGAGGAGCGTCTTGCCACATATCAACAATGGGTCTGACTGAGGGCCTCCATGAGAGAATCCCAAGCAAGACGCGCCCCGAGGAGCGTCTTGCCACATGTCAGCACTCGGTCTGACTGAGCGCCTCCAGGAGAGAGGCCCAAGCAAGACGCGCCCCGAGGAGCGTCTTGCCACATATCAACAATGGGTCTGACTGAGGGCCTCCATGAGAGAAGCCCAAGCAAGACGCGCCCCGAGGAGCGTCTTGTCACGTGTCAACACTGGGTCTGACTGAGCGTCTCCAGGAGAGAGGCCCAAGCAAGACGCGCCCCGAGGAGCGTCTTGCCACATGTCACCACTCGGTCTGACTGAGTGCCTCCAGGAGAGAGGCCCAAGCAAGACGCGCCCCGAGGAGCGTCTTGACACATGTCAACAATGAGTCTGACTGAGGGCCTCCAGGAGAGAAATGGTAAATGGTAAATGGCCTGTATTTGATATAGCGCCTTCTAGAGTCCTGGAACCCCCCAAGGCGCTTTACAACACAATCAGTCATTCACCCATTCACACACACATTCACACACTGGTGGGGATGAGCTACAGTGTAGCCACAGCTGCCCTTGGGCGCACTGACAGAGGCGAGGCTGCCGAGCACTGGCGCCACCGGTCCCTCCGACCACCACCAGCAGGCAACGTGGGTTAAGTGTCTTGCCCAAGGACACAACGACAGCGACAGACTGAGCGGGTCTCGAACCTGCGACCTTCCGATTGCGAGGCGAGCACTTAACTCCTGTGCCACCGTCGCCCCAGGTTCTTGCCACATGTCACCACTGGGTCTGACTGAGCGCCGCCAGGAGAGAGTCCCAAGCAAGACGCGCCCCGAGGAGCGTCTTGCCACATGTCAACAATGAGTCTGACTGAGGGCCTCCAGGAGAGAAGCCCAAGCAAGACGCGTCCCGAGGAGTGTCTTGCCACATGTCAGCACTCGGCCTGACTGAGCGCCTCCAGGAGAGAGGCCCAAGCAAGACGCGCCCCGAGGAGCGTCTTGCCACATATCAACAATGGGTCTGACTGAGGGCCTCCATGAGAGAAGCCCAAGCAAGACGCGCCCCGAGGAGCGTCTTGTCACGTGTCAACACTGGGTCTGACTGAGCGTCTCCAGGAGAGAGGCCCAAGCAAGACGCGCCCCGAGGAGCGTCTTGCCACATGTCAACAATGGGTCTGACTGAGGGCCTCCAGGAGAGAAGCCCAAGCAAGACGCGTCCCGAGGAGCGTCTTGCCACATGTCAGCACTCGGTCTGACTGAACGCCTCCAGGAGAGAAGCCCCAGCAAGACGCGCCCCGAGGAGCGTCTTGCCACATGTAAGCACTGGGTCTGACTGAGCGCCTCCAGGAGAGAGGCCCAAGCAAGACGCGCCCCGAGGAGCGTCTTGCCACATGTCAACAATGGGTCTGACTGAGGGCCTCCAGGAGAGAAGCCCAAGCAAGATGCGCCCAAAGGAGCGTCTTGCCACATGTAAACAATGGGTCTGACTGAGGGCCTCCAGGAGAGAAGCCCAAGCAAGACGCGCCCCGAGGAGCGTCTTGCCACATGTCATCACTCGGTCTGACTGAGCGCCTCCAGGAGAGAGGCCCAAGCAAGACGCGCCCCGAGGAGCGTCTTGCCACATATCAACAATGGGTCTGACTGAGGGCCTCCATGAGAGAAGCCCAAGCAAGACGCGCCCCGAGGAGCGTCTTGCCACATGTCACCACTGGGTCTGACTGAGCGCCTCCAGGAGAGAGGCCCAAGCAAGACACGCCCCGAGGAGCGTCTTGCCACGTGTCAACACTGGGTCTGACTGAGCGTCTCCAGGAGAGAGGCCCAAGCAAGATGCGCCCCGAGGAGCGTCTTGCCACATGTCACCACTGGGTCTGACTGAGCGCCTCCAGGAGAGAGGCCCAATCAAGAAGCGCCCCGAGGAGCGTCTTGCCACATGTAAGCACTGGGTCTGACTGAGCGCCTCCAGGAGAGAAGCCCCAGCAAGACGCGCCCCGAGGAGCGTCTTACCACATGTCAGCACTCGGTCTGACTGAACGCCTCCAGGAGAGAAGCCCAAGCAAGACGCGCCCCGAGGAGCGTCTTGCCACTTGTCAGCACTCGGTCTGACTGAACGCCTCCAGGAGAGAAGCCCCAGCAAGACGCGCCCCGAGGAGCGTCTTGCCACATGTAAGCACTGGGTCTGACTGAGCGCCTCCAGGAGAGAGGCCCAAGCCAGACGCGCCCCGAGGAGCGTCTTGCCACATGTAAGCACTGGGTCTGACTGAGCGCCTCCAGGAGAGAGGCCCAAGCAAGACGCGCCCCGAGGAGCGTCTTGCCACATGTCAACAATGGGTCTGACTGAGGGCCTCCAGGAGAGAAGCCCAAGCAAGACGCGCCCCGAGGAGCGTCTTGCCACATGTCAGCACTCGGTCTGACTGAGCGCCTCCAGGAGAGAGGCCCAAGCAAGACGCACCCCGAGGAGCGTCTTGACACATGTCAACACTGGGGCTGACAGAGGGCCTCCAGGAGAGAGGCCCAAGCAAGATGCGCCCCAAGGAGCGTCTTGCCACATGTAAACAATGGGTCTGACTGAGGGCCTCCAGGAGAGAAGCCCAAGCAAGACGCGCCCCGAGGAGCGTCTTGCCACATGTCAGCACTCGGTCTGACTGAGCGCCTCCAGGAGAGAGGCCCAAGCAAGACGCGCCCCGAGGAGCGTCTTGCCACATATCAACAATGGGTCTGACTGAGGGCCTCCATGAGAGAAGCCCAAGCAAGACGCGCCCCGAGGAGCGTCTTGTCACGTGTCAACACTGGGTCTGACTGAGCATCTCCAGGAGAGAGGCTCAAGCAAGACGCGCCCCGAAGAGCGTCTTGCCACATGTCACCACTGGGTCTGACTGAGCGCCTCCAGGAGAGAGGCCCAAGCAAGACGCGCCCCGAGGAGCGTCTTGCCACATGTCAACAATGGGTCTGACTGAGGGCCTCCAGGAGAGAAGCCCAAGCAAGACGCGTCCCGAGGAGCGTCTTGCCACATGTCAGCACTCGGTCTGACTGAACGCCTCCAGGAGAGAAGCCCCAGCAAGACGCGCCCCGAGGAGCGTCTTGCCACATGTAAGCACTGGGTCTGACTGAGCGCCTCCAGGAGAGAGGCCCAAGCAAGACGCGCCCCGAGGAGCGTCTTGCCACATGTCAACAATGGGTCTGACTGAGGGCCTCCAGGAGAGAAGCCCAAGCAAGATGCGCCCAAAGGAGCGTCTTGCCACATGTAAACAATGGGTCTGACTGAGGGCCTCCAGGAGAGAAGCCCAAGCAAGACGCGCCCCGAGGAGCGTCTTGCCACATGTCATCACTCGGTCTGACTGAGCGCCTCCAGGAGAGAGGCCCAAGCAAGACGCGCCCCGAGGAGCGTCTTGCCACATATCAACAATGGGTCTGACTGAGGGCCTCCATGAGAGAAGCCCAAGCAAGACGTGCCCCGAGGAGCGTCTTGCCACATGTCACCACTGGGTCTGACTGAGCGCCTCCAGGAGAGAGGCCCAAGCAAGACACGCCCCGAGGAGCGTCTTGCCACGTGTCAACACTGGGTCTGACTGAGCGTCTCCAGGAGAGAGGCCCAAGCAAGATGCGCCCCGAGGAGCGTCTTGCCACATGTCACCACTGGGTCTGACTGAGCGCCTCCAGGAGAGAGGCCCAATCAAGAAGCGCCCCGAGGAGCGTCTTGCCACATGTAAGCACTGGGTCTGACTGAGCGCCTCCAGGAGAGAAGCCCCAGCAAGACGCGCCCCGAGGAGCGTCTTACCACATGTCAGCACTCGGTCTGACTGAACGCCTCCAGGAGAGAAGCCCAAGCAAGACGCGCCCCGAGGAGCGTCTTGCCACTTGTCAGCACTCGGTCTGACTGAACGCCTCCAGGAGAGAAGCCCCAGCAAGACGCGCCCCGAGGAGCGTCTTGCCACATGTAAGCACTGGGTCTGACTGAGCGCCTCCAGGAGAGAGGCCCCAGCAAGACGCGCCCCGAGGAGCGTCTTGACACATGTCAACACTGGGGCTGACATAGGGCCTCCAGGAGAGAGGCCCAAGCAAGATGCGCCCCGAGGAGCGTCTTGCCACATGTCAACAATGGGTCTGACTGAGGGCCTCCAGGAGAGAATCCCAAGCAAGACGCGCCCCGAGGAGCGTCTTGCCACATGTCAGCACTCGGTCTGACTGAGCGCCTCCAGGAGAGAGGCCCAAGCAAGACGCACCCCGAGGAGCGTCTTGACACATGTCAACACTGGGGCTGACAGAGGGCCTCCAGGAGAGAGGCCCAAGCAAGATGCGCCCCAAGGAGCGTCTTGCCACATGTAAACAATGGATCTGACTGAGGGCCTCCAGGAGAGAAGCCCAAGCAAGACGCGCCCCGAGGAGCGTCTTGCCACATGTCAGCTCTCGGTCTGACTGAGCGCCTCCAGGAGAGAGGCCCAAGCAAGACGCGCCCCGAGGAGCGTCTTGTCACGTGTCAACACTGGGTCTGACTGAGCATCTCCAGGAGAGAGGCTCAAGCAAGACGCGCCCCGAAGAGCGTCTTGCCACATGTCACCACTGGGTCTGACTGAGCGCCTCCAGGAGAGAGGCCCAAGCCAGACGCGCCCCGAGGAGCGTCTTGCCACATGTAAGCACTGGGTCTGACTGAGCGCCTCCAGGAGAGAGGCCCAAGCAAGACGCGCCCCGAGGAGCGTCTTGCCACATGTCAACAATGGGTCTGACTGAGGGCCTCCAGGAGAGAAGCCCAAGCAAGACGCGCCCCGAGGAGCGTCTTGCCACATGTCAGCACTCGGTCTGACTGAGCGCCTCCAGGAGAGAGGCCCAAGCAAGACGCACCCCGAGGAGCGTCTTGACACATGTCAACACTGGGGCTGACAGAGGGCCTCCAGGAGAGAGGCCCAAGCAAGATGCGCCCCAAGGAGCGTCTTGCCACATGTAAACAATGGGTCTGACTGAGGGCCTCCAGGAGAGAAGCCCAAGCAAGACGCGCCCCGAGGAGCGTCTTGCCACATGTCAGCACTCGGTCTGACTGAGCGCCTCCAGGAGAGAGGCCCAAGCAAGACGCGCCCCGAGGAGCGTCTTGCCACATATCAACAATGGGTCTGACTGAGGGCCTCCATGAGAGAAGCCCAAGCAAGACGCGCCCCGAGGAGCGTCTTGTCACGTGTCAACACTGGGTCTGACTGAGCATCTCCAGGAGAGAGGCTCAAGCAAGACGCGCCCCGAAGAGCGTCTTGCCACATGTCACCACTGGGTCTGACTGAGCGCCTCCAGGAGAGAGGCGCAAGCAAGACGCGCCCCGAGGAGCGTCTTGCCACATGTAAGCACTGGGTCTGACTGAGCGCCTCCAGGAGAGAGGCCCAAGCAAGACGCGCCCCGAAGAGCGTCTTGCCACATGTCACCACTGGGTCTGACTGAGCGCCTCCAGGAGAGAGGCCCAAGCAAGACGCGCCCCGAGGAGCGTCTTGCCACATGTAAGCACTGGGTCTGACTGAGCGCCTCCAGGAGAGAGGCCCAAGCAAGACGCGCCCCGAAGAGCGTCTTGCCACATGTCACCACTGGGTCTGACTGAGGGCCTCCAGGAGAGAAGCCCAAGCAAGACGCGCCCCGAGGAGCGTCTTGCCACATGTCAGCACTCGGTCTGACTGAGCGCCTCCAGGAGAGAGGCCCAAGCAAGACGCGCCCCGAGGAGCGTCTTGCCACATGTAAGCACTGGGTCTGACTGAGCGCCTCCAGGAGAGAGGCCCAAGCAAGACGCGCCCCGAAGAGCGTCTTGCCACATGTCACCACTGGGTCTGACTGAGGGCCTCCAGGAGAGAAGCCCAAGCAAGACGCGCCCCGAGGAGCGTCTTGCCACATGTCAGCACTCGGTCTGACTGAGCGCCTCCAGGAGAGAGGCCCAAGCAAGACGCGCCCCGAGGAGCGTCTTGCCACATATCAACAATGGGTCTGACTGAGGGCCTCCATGAGAGAAGCCCAAGCAAGACGCGCCCCGAGGAGCGTCTTGTCACTTGTCAACACTGGGTCTGACTGAGCATCTCCAGGAGAGAGGCTCAAGCAAGACGCGCCCCGAAGAGCGTCTTGCCACATGTCACCACTGGGTCTGACTGAGCGCCTCCAGGAGAGAGGCCCAAGCAAGACGCGCCCCGAGGAGCGTCTTGCCACATGTAAGCACTGGGTCTGACTGAGCACCTCCAGGAGAGAGGCCCCAGCAAGACGCGCCCCGAGGAGCGTCTTGCCACATGTAAACAATGGGTCTGACTGAGGGCCTCCAGGAGAGAAGCACAAGCAAGACGCGCCCCGAGGAGCGTCTTGCCACATGTCAACAATAGGTCTGACTGAGGGCCTCCAGGAGAGAAGCCCAAGCAAGACGCGCCCCGAGGAGCGTCTTGCCACATGTCAGCACTCGGTCTGACTGAGCGCCTCCAGGAGAGAGGCCCAAGCAAGACGCACCCCGAGGAGCGTCTTGACACATGTCAACACTGGGGCTGACAGAGGGCCTCCAGGAGAGAGGCCCAAGCAAGATGCGCCCCAAGGAGCGTCTTGCCACATGTAAACAATGGGTCTGACTGAGGGCCTCCAGGAGAGAAGCCCAAGCAAGACGCGCCCCGAGGAGCGTCTTGTCACGTGTCAACACTGGGTCTGACTGAGCATCTCCAGGAGAGAGGCTCAAGCAAGACGCGTCCCGAAGAGCGTCTTGCCACATGTCACCACTGGGTCTGACTGAGCGCCTCCAGGAGAGAGGCCCAAGCAAGACGCGCACCGAGGAGCGTCTTGCCACATGTAAGCACTGGGTCTGACTGAGCGCCTCCAGGAGAGAGGCCCAAGCAAGACGCGCCCCGAAGAGCGTCTTGCCACATGTCACCACTGGGTCTGACTGAGCGCCTCCAGGAGAGAGGCCCAAGCAAGACGCGCCCCGAGGAGCGTTTTTGCCACATGTAAGCACTAGGTCTGACTGAGCGCCTCCAGGAGAGAGGCCCAAGCAAGACGCGCCCCGAGGAGCGTCTTGCCACATGTCAACAATGGGTCTGACTGAGGGCCTCCAGGAGAGAAGCCCAAGCAAGATGCGCCCAAAGGAGCGTCTTGCCACATGTAAACAATGGGTCTGACTCAGGGCCTCCAGGAGAGAAGCCCAAGCAAGACGCGCCCCGAGCAGCGTCTTGCCACATGTCAGCACTCGGTCTGACTGAGCGCCTCCAGGAGAGAGGCCCAAGCAAGACGCGCCCCGAGGAGCGTCTTGCCACATATCAACAATGGGTCTGACTGAGGGCCTCCATGAGAGAAGCCCAAGCAAGACACGCCCCGAGGAGCGTCTTGCCACATGTCACCACTGGGTCTGACTGAGCGCCTCCAGGAGAGAGGCCCAAGCAAGACGCGCCCCGAGGAGCGTCTTGCCACATGTAAGCACTGGGTCTGACTGAGCGCCTCCAGGAGAGAAGCCCCAGCAAGACGCGCCCGAGGAGCGTCTTACCACATGTCAGCACTGGGTCTGACTGAGCGCCTCCAGGAGAGAGGCCCCAGCAAGACGCGCCCCGAGGAGCGTCTTGACACATGTCAACACTGGGGCTGACAGAGGGCCTCCAGGAGAGAGGCCCAAGCAAGATGCACCCCGAGGAGCGTCTTGCCACATGTAAACAATGGGTCTGACTGAGGGCCTCCAGGAGAGAAGCACAAGCAAGACGCGCCCCGAGGAGCGTCTTGCCACATGTCAACAATGGGTCTGACTGAGGGCCTCCAGGAGAGAAGCCCAAGCAAGAAGCACCCCGAGGAGCGTCTTGCCACATGTCAGCACTCGGTCTGACTGAGCGCCTCCAGGAGAGAGGCCCAAGCAAGACGCACCCCGAGGAGCGTCTTGACACATGTCAACACTGGGGATGACAGAGGGCCTCCAGGAGAGAAGCCCAAGCAAGATGCGCCCCGAGGAGCGTCTTGCCACATATCAACAATGGGTCTGACTGAGGGCCTCCATGAGAGAAGCCCAAGCAAGATGCGCCCCGAGGAGCGTCTTGTCACGTGTCAACACTGGGTCTGACTGAGCATCTCCAGGAGAGAGGCTCAAGCAAGACGCGCCCCGAAGAGCGTCTTGCCACATGTCACCACTGGGTCTGACTGAGCGCCTCCAGGAGAGAGGCCCAAGCAAGACGCACCCCGAGGAGCGTCTTGCCACATGTAAGCACTGGGTCTGACTGAGCGCCTCCAGGAGAGAGGCCCCAGCAAGACGCGCCCCGAGGAGCGTCTTGCCTTATGTCAGCACTCGGTCTGACTGAGCGCCTCCAGGAGAGAGGCCCAAGCAAGACGCGCCCCGAGGAGCGTCTTGCCACATGTCAACAATGGGTCTGACTGAGGGCCTCCAGGAGAGAAGCCCAAGCAAGACGCGCCCCGAGGAGCGTCTTGCCACATGTCAACAATGGGTCTGACTGAGGGCCTCCAAGAGAGAAGCCTAAGCAAGACGCGCCCCGAGGAGTGTCTTGCACCATGTCAACACTGGGTCTGACTGAGCACCTCCAGGAGAGAGGCCCAAGCAAGACTCGCCCCGAGGAGCGTCTTGCCACATATCAACAATGGGTCTGACTGAGGGCCTCCATGAGAGAAGCCCAAGCAAGACGCGCCCCGAGGAGCGTCTTGCCACATGTCAGCACTCGGTCTGACTGAGCGCCTCCAGGAGAGAGGCCCAAGCAAGACGCGCCCCGAGGAGCGTCTTGCCACATATCAACAATGGGTCTGACTGAGGGCCTCCATGAGAGAAGCCCAAGCAAGACGCGCCCCGAGGAGCGTCTTGTCACGTGTCAACACTGGGTCTGAGTGAGCGTCTCCAGGAGAGAAGCCCAAGCAAGACGCGCCCCGAGCAGCGTCTTGCCACATGTCAGCACTCGGTCTGACTGAGCGCCTCAAGGAGAGAGGCCCAAGCAAGACGCGCCCCGAGGAGCGTCTTGCCACATATCAACAATGGGTCTGACTGAGGGCCTCCATGAGAGAAGCCCAAGCAAGACACGCCCCGAGGAGCGTCTTGCCACATGTCACCACTGGGTCTGACTGAGCGCCTCCAGGAGAGAGGCCCAAGCAAGACGCGCCCCGAGGAGCGTCTTGCCACATGTAAGCACTGGGTCTGACTGAGCGCCTCCAGGAGAGAAGCCCCAGCAAGACGCGCCCGAGGAGCGTCTTACCACATGTCAGCACTGGGTCTGACTGAGCGCCTCCAGGAGAGAGGCCCCAGCAAGACGCGCCCCGAGGAGCGTCTTGACACATGTCAACACTGGGGCTGACAGAGGGCCTCCAGGAGAGAGGCCCAAGCAAGATGCACCCCGAGGAGCGTCTTGCCACATGTAAACAATGGGTCTGACTGAGGGCCTCCAGGAGAGAAGCACAAGCAAGACGCGCCCCGAGGAGCGTCTTGCCACATGTCAACAATGGATCTGACTGAGGGCCTCCAGGAGAGAAGCCCAAGCAAGACGCACCCCGAGGAGCGTCTTGCCACATGTCAGCACTCGGTCTGACTGAGCGCCTCCAGGAGAGAGGCCCAAGCAAGACGCACCCCGAGGAGCGTCTTGACACATGTCAACACTGGGGATGACAGAGTGCCTCCAGGAGAGAAGCCCAAGCAAGATGCGCCCCGAGGAGCGTCTTGCCACATATCAACAATGGGTCTGACTGAGGGCCTCCATGAGAGAAGCCCAAGCAAGACGCGCCCCGAGGAGCGTCTTGTCACGTGTCAACACTGGGTCTGACTGAGCATCTCCAGGAGAGAGGCTCAAGCAAGACGCGCCCCGAAGAGCGTCTTGCCACATGTCACCACTGGGTCTGACTGAGCGCCTCCAGGAGAGAGGCCCAAGCAAGACGCACCCCGAGGAGCGTCTTGCCACATGTAAGCACTGGGTCTGACTGAGCGCCTCCAGGAGAGAGGCCCCAGCAAGACGCGCCCCGAGGAGCGTCTTGCCTTATGTCAGCACTCGGTCTGACTGAGCGCCTCCAGGAGAGAGGCCCAAGCAAGACGCGCCCCGAGGAGCGTCTTGCCACATGTCAACAATGGGTCTGACTGAGGGCCTCCAGGAGAGAAGCCCAAGCAAGATGCGCCCAAAGGAGCGTCTTGCCGCATGTAAACAATGGGTCTGACTCAGGGCCTCCAGGAGAGAAGCCCAAGCAAGACGCGCCCCGAGCAGCGTCTTGCCACATGTCAGCACTCGGTCTGACTGAGCGCCTCCAGGAGAGAGGCCCAAGCAAGACGCGCCCCGAGGAGCGTCTTGCCACATATCAACAATGGGTCTGACTGAGGGCCTCCATGAGAGAAGCCCAAGCAAGACACGCCCCGAGGAGCGTCTTGCCACATGTCACCACTGGGTCTGACTGAGCGCCTCCAGGAGAGAGGCCCAAGCAAGACGCGCCCCGAGGAGCGTCTTGCCACATGTAAGCACTGGGTCTGACTGAGCGCCTCCAGGAGAGAAGCCCCAGCAAGACGCGCCCGAGGAGCGTCTTACCACATGTCAGCACTGGGTCTGACTGAGCGCCTCCAGGAGAGAGGCCCCAGCAAGACGCGCCCCGAGGAGCGTCTTGACACATGTCAACACTGGGGCTGACAGAGGGCCTCCAGGAGAGAGGCCCAAGCAAGATGCACCCCGAGGAGCGTCTTGCCACATGTAAACAATGGGTCTGACTGAGGGCCTCCAGGAGAGAAGCACAAGCAAGACGCGCCCCGAGGAGCGTCTTGCCACATGTCAACAATGGGTCTGACTGAGGGCCTCCAGGAGAGAAGCCCAAGCAAGAAGCACCCCGAGGAGCGTCTTGCCACATGTCAGCACTCGGTCTGACTGAGCGCCTCCAGGAGAGAGGCCCAAGCAAGACGCACCCCGAGGAGCGTCTTGACACATGTCAACACTGGGGATGACAGAGGGCCTCCAGGAGAGAAGCCCAAGCAAGATGCGCCCCGAGGAGCGTCTTGCCACATATCAACAATGGGTCTGACTGAGGGCCTCCATGAGAGAAGCCCAAGCAAGATGCGCCCCGAGGAGCGTCTTGTCACGTGTCAACACTGGGTCTGACTGAGCATCTCCAGGAGAGAGGCTCAAGCAAGACGCGCCCCGAAGAGCGTCTTGCCACATGTCACCACTGGGTCTGACTGAGCGCCTCCAGGAGAGAGGCCCAAGCAAGACGCACCCCGAGGAGCGTCTTGCCACATGTAAGCACTGGGTCTGACTGAGCGCCTCCAGGAGAGAGGCCCCAGCAAGACGCGCCCCGAGGAGCGTCTTGCCTTATGTCAGCACTCGGTCTGACTGAGCGCCTCCAGGAGAGAGGCCCAAGCAAGACGCGCCCCGAGGAGCGTCTTGCCACATGTCAACAATGGGTCTGACTGAGGGCCTCCAGGAGAGAAGCCCAAGCAAGACGCGCCCCGAGGAGCGTCTTGCCACATGTCAACAATGGGTCTGACTGAGGGCCTCCAAGAGAGAAGCCTAAGCAAGACGCGCCCCGAGGAGCGTCTTGCACCATGTCAACACTGGGTCTGACTGAGCACCTCCAGGAGAGAGGCCCAAGCAAGACTCGCCCCGAGGAGCGTCTTGCCACATATCAACAATGGGTCTGACTGAGGGCCTCCATGAGAGAAGCCCAAGCAAGACGCGCCCCGAGGAGCGTCTTGCCACATGTCAGCACTCGGTCTGACTGAGCGCCTCCAGGAGAGAGGCCCAAGCAAGACGCGCCCCGAGGAGCGTCTTGCCACATATCAACAATGGGTCTGACTGAGGGCCTCCATGAGAGAAGCCCAAGCAAGACGCGCCCCGAGGAGCGTCTTGTCACGTGTCAACACTGGGTCTGAGTGAGCGTCTCCAGGAGAGAGGCCCAAGCAAGACGCGCCCCGAGGAGCGTCTTGCCACATGTCACCACTCGGTCTGACTGAGTGCCTCCAGGAGAGAGGCCCAAGCAAGACGCGCCCCGAGGAGCGTCTTGCCACATGTCAACAATGAGTCTGACTGAGGGCCTCCAGGAGAGAAGCCCAAGCAAGACGCGTCCCGAGGAGTGTCTTGCCACATGTCAGCACTCGGTCTGAATGAGCGCCTCAAGGAGAGAGGCCCAAGCAAGACGCGCCCCGAGGAGCGTCTTGCCACATATCAACAATGGGTCTGACTGAGGGCCTCCATGAGAGAAGCCCAAGCAAGACGCGCCCCGAGGAGCGTCTTGTCACGTGTCAACACTGGGTCTGACTGAGCGTCTCCAGGAGAGAGGCCCAAGCAAGACGCGCCCTGAGGAGCTTCTTGCCACATGTCATCACTGGGTCTGACTGAGCTCCTCCAGGAGAGAGGCCCAAGCAAGACGCGCCCCGAGGAGCGTCTTGCCATATGTCAACAATGAGTCTGACTGAGGGCCTCCAGGAGAGAAGCCCAAGCAAGACACGTCCCGAGGAGTGTCTTGCCACATGTCAGCACTCGGCCTGACTGAGCGCCTCCAGGAGAGAGGCCCAAGCAAGACGCGCCCCGAAGAGCGTCTTGCCACATGTCACCACTGGGTCTGACTGAGCGCCTCCAGGAGAGAGGCCCAAGCAAGACGCGCCCCGAGGAGCGTCTTGCCACATGTAAGCACTGGGTCTGACTGAGCGCCTCCAGGAGAGAGGCCCAAGCAAGACGCGCCCCGAAGAGCGTCTTGCCACATGTCACCACTGGGTCTGACTGAGGGCCTCCAGGAGAGAAGCCCAAGCAAGACGCGCCCCGAGGAGCGTCTTGCCACATGTCAGCACTCGGTCTGACTGAGCGCCTCCAGGAGAGAGGCCCAAGCAAGACGCGCCCCGAGGAGCGTCTTGCCACATGTAAGCACTGGGTCTGACTGAGCGCCTCCAGGAGAGAGGCCCAAGCAAGACGCGCCCCGAAGAGCGTCTTGCCACATGTCACCACTGGGTCTGACTGAGGGCCTCCAGGAGAGAAGCCCAAGCAAGACGCGCCCCGAGGAGCGTCTTGCCACATGTCAGCACTCGGTCTGACTGAGCGCCTCCAGGAGAGAGGCCCAAGCAAGACGCGCCCCGAGGAGCGTCTTGCCACATATCAACAATGGGTCTGACTGAGGGCCTCCATGAGAGAAGCCCAAGCAAGACGCGCCCCGAGGAGCGTCTTGTCACTTGTCAACACTGGGTCTGACTGAGCATCTCCAGGAGAGAGGCTCAAGCAAGACGCGCCCCGAAGAGCGTCTTGCCACATGTCACCACTGGGTCTGACTGAGCGCCTCCAGGAGAGAGGCCCAAGCAAGACGCGCCCCGAGGAGCGTCTTGCCACATGTAAGCACTGGGTCTGACTGAGCACCTCCAGGAGAGAGGCCCCAGCAAGACGCGCCCCGAGGAGCGTCTTGCCACATGTAAACAATGGGTCTGACTGAGGGCCTCCAGGAGAGAAGCACAAGCAAGACGCGCCCCGAGGAGCGTCTTGCCACATGTCAACAATAGGTCTGACTGAGGGCCTCCAGGAGAGAAGCCCAAGCAAGACGCGCCCCGAGGAGCGTCTTGCCACATGTCAGCACTCGGTCTGACTGAGCGCCTCCAGGAGAGAGGCCCAAGCAAGACGCACCCCGAGGAGCGTCTTGACACATGTCAACACTGGGGCTGACAGAGGGCCTCCAGGAGAGAGGCCCAAGCAAGATGCGCCCCAAGGAGCGTCTTGCCACATGTAAACAATGGGTCTGACTGAGGGCCTCCAGGAGAGAAGCCCAAGCAAGACGCGCCCCGAGGAGCGTCTTGTCACGTGTCAACACTGGGTCTGACTGAGCATCTCCAGGAGAGAGGCTCAAGCAAGACGCGTCCCGAAGAGCGTCTTGCCACATGTCACCACTGGGTCTGACTGAGCGCCTCCAGGAGAGAGGCCCAAGCAAGACGCGCACCGAGGAGCGTCTTGCCACATGTAAGCACTGGGTCTGACTGAGCGCCTCCAGGAGAGAGGCCCAAGCAAGACGCGCCCCGAAGAGCGTCTTGCCACATGTCACCACTGGGTCTGACTGAGCGCCTCCAGGAGAGAGGCCCAAGCAAGACGCGCCCCGAGGAGCGTTTTTGCCACATGTAAGCACTAGGTCTGACTGAGCGCCTCCAGGAGAGAAGCCCAAGCAAGATGCGCCCAAAGGAGCGTCTTGCCACATGTAAACAATGGGTCTGACTCAGGGCCTCCAGGAGAGAAGCCCAAGCAAGACGCGCCCCGAGCAGCGTCTTGCCACATGTCAGCACTCGGTCTGACTGAGCGCCTCCAGGAGAGAGGCCCAAGCAAGACGCGCCCCGAGGAGCGTCTTGCCACATATCAACAATGGGTCTGACTGAGGGCCTCCATGAGAGAAGCCCAAGCAAGACACGCCCCGAGGAGCGTCTTGCCACATGTCACCACTGGGTCTGACTGAGCGCCTCCAGGAGAGAGGCCCAAGCAAGACGCGCCCCGAGGAGCGTCTTGCCACATGTAAGCACTGGGTCTGACTGAGCGCCTCCAGGAGAGAAGCCCCAGCAAGACGCGCCCGAGGAGCGTCTTACCACATGTCAGCACTGGGTCTGACTGAGCGCCTCCAGGAGAGAGGCCCCAGCAAGACGCGCCCCGAGGAGCGTCTTGACACATGTCAACACTGGGGCTGACAGAGGGCCTCCAGGAGAGAGGCCCAAGCAAGATGCACCCCGAGGAGCGTCTTGCCACATGTAAACAATGGGTCTGACTGAGGGCCTCCAGGAGAGAAGCACAAGCAAGACGCGCCCCGAGGAGCGTCTTGCCACATGTCAACAATGGGTCTGACTGAGGGCCTCCAGGAGAGAAGCCCAAGCAAGAAGCACCCCGAGGAGCGTCTTGCCACATGTCAGCACTCGGTCTGACTGAGCGCCTCCAGGAGAGAGGCCCAAGCAAGACGCACCCCGAGGAGCGTCTTGACACATGTCAACACTGGGGATGACAGAGGGCCTCCAGGAGAGAAGCCCAAGCAAGATGCGCCCCGAGGAGCGTCTTGCCACATATCAACAATGGGTCTGACTGAGGGCCTCCATGAGAGAAGCCCAAGCAAGATGCGCCCCGAGGAGCGTCTTGTCACGTGTCAACACTGGGTCTGACTGAGCATCTCCAGGAGAGAGGCTCAAGCAAGACGCGCCCCGAAGAGCGTCTTGCCACATGTCACCACTGGGTCTGACTGAGCGCCTCCAGGAGAGAGGCCCAAGCAAGACGCACCCCGAGGAGCGTCTTGCCACATGTAAGCACTGGGTCTGACTGAGCGCCTCCAGGAGAGAGGCCCCAGCAAGACGCGCCCCGAGGAGCGTCTTGCCTTATGTCAGCACTCGGTCTGACTGAGCGCCTCCAGGAGAGAGGCCCAAGCAAGACGCGCCCCGAGGAGCGTCTTGCCACATGTCAACAATGGGTCTGACTGAGGGCCTCCAGGAGAGAAGCCCAAGCAAGACGCGCCCCGAGGAGCGTCTTGCCACATGTCAACAATGGGTCTGACTGAGGGCCTCCAAGAGAGAAGCCTAAGCAAGACGCGCCCCGAGGAGCGTCTTGCACCATGTCAACACTGGGTCTGACTGAGCACCTCCAGGAGAGAGGCCCAAGCAAGACTCGCCCCGAGGAGCGTCTTGCCACATATCAACAATGGGTCTGACTGAGGGCCTCCATGAGAGAAGCCCAAGCAAGACGCGCCCCGAGGAGCGTCTTGCCACATGTCAGCACTCGGTCTGACTGAGCGCCTCCAGGAGAGAGGCCCAAGCAAGACGCGCCCCGAGGAGCGTCTTGCCACATATCAACAATGGGTCTGACTGAGGGCCTCCATGAGAGAAGCCCAAGCAAGACGCGCCCCGAGGAGCGTCTTGTCACGTGTCAACACTGGGTCTGAGTGAGCGTCTCCAGGAGAGAGGCCCAAGCAAGACGCGCCCCGAGGAGCGTCTTGCCACATGTCACCACTCGGTCTGACTGAGTGCCTCCAGGAGAGAGGCCCAAGCAAGACGCGCCCCGAGGAGCGTCTTGCCACATGTCAACAATGAGTCTGACTGAGGGCCTCCAGGAGAGAAGCCCAAGCAAGACGCGTCCCGAGGAGTGTCTTGCCACATGTCAGCACTCGGTCTGAATGAGCGCCTCAAGGAGAGAGGCCCAAGCAAGACGCGCCCCGAGGAGCGTCTTGCCACATATCAACAATGGGTCTGACTGAGGGCCTCCATGAGAGAAGCCCAAGCAAGACGCGCCCCGAGGAGCGTCTTGTCACGTGTCAACACTGGGTCTGACTGAGCGTCTCCAGGAGAGAGGCCCAAGCAAGACGCGCCCTGAGGAGCTTCTTGCCACATGTCATCACTGGGTCTGACTGAGCTCCTCCAGGAGAGAGGCCCAAGCAAGACGCGCCCCGAGGAGCGTCTTGCCACATGTCAACAATGAGTCTGACTGAGGGCCTCCAGGAGAGAAGCCCAAGCAAGACACGTCCCGAGGAGTGTCTTGCCACATGTCAGCACTCGGCCTGACTGAGCGCCTCCAGGAGAGAGGCCCAAGCAAGACGCGCCCCGAGGAGCGTCTTGCCACATGTCAGCACTGGGTCTGACTGAGCGCCTCCAGGAGAGAGGCCCCAGCAAGACGCGCCCCGAGGAGCGTCTTGACACATGTCAACACTGGGGCTGACAGAGGGCCTCCAGGAGAGAGGCCCAAGCAAGATGCACCCCGAGGAGCGTCTTGCCACATGTAAACAATGGGTCTGACTGAGGGCCTCCAGGAGAGAAGCACAAGCAAGACGCGCCCCGAGGAGCGTCTTGCCACATGTCAACAATGGGTCTGACTGAGGGCCTCCAGGAGAGAAGCCCAAGCAAGACGCGCCCCGAGGAGCGTCTTGCCACATGTCAGCACTGGGTCTGACTGAGCGCCTCCAGGAGAGAGGCCCAAGCAAGACGCGCACCGAGGAGCGTCTTGCCACATGTAAGCACTGGGTCTGACTGAGCGCCTCCAGGAGAGAGGCCCAAGCAAGACGCGCCCCGAAGAGCGTCTTGCCACATGTCACCACTGGGTCTGACTGAGCGCCTCCAGGAGAGAGGCCCAAGCAAGACGCGCCCCGAGGAGCGTTTTTGCCACATGTAAGCACTAGGTCTGACTGAGCGCCTCCAGGAGAGAGGCCCAAGCAAGACGCGCCCCGAGGAGCGTCTTGCCACATGTCAACAATGGGTCTGACTGAGGGCCTCCAGGAGAGAAGCCCAAGCAAGATGCGCCCAAAGGAGCGTCTTGCCACATGTAAACAATGGGTCTGACTCAGGGCCTCCAGGAGAGAAGCCCAAGCAAGACGCGCCCCGAGCAGCGTCTTGCCACATGTCAGCACTCGGTCTGACTGAGCGCCTCAAGGAGAGAGGCCCAAGCAAGACGCGCCCCGAGGAGCGTCTTGCCACATATCAACAATGGGTCTGACTGAGGGCCTCCATGAGAGAAGCCCAAGCAAGACACGCCCCGAGGAGCGTCTTGCCACATGTCACCACTGGGTCTGACTGAGCGCCTCCAGGAGAGAGGCCCAAGCAAGACGCGCCCCGAGGAGCGTCTTGCCACATGTAAGCACTGGGTCTGACTGAGCGCCTCCAGGAGAGAAGCCCCAGCAAGACGCGCCCGAGGAGCGTCTTACCACATGTCAGCACTGGGTCTGACTGAGCGCCTCCAGGAGAGAGGCCCCAGCAAGACGCGCCCCGAGGAGCGTCTTGACACATGTCAACACTGGGGCTGACAGAGGGCCTCCAGGAGAGAGGCCCAAGCAAGATGCACCCCGAGGAGCGTCTTGCCACATGTAAACAATGGGTCTGACTGAGGGCCTCCAGGAGAGAAGCACAAGCAAGACGCGCCCCGAGGAGCGTCTTGCCACATGTCAACAATGGATCTGACTGAGGGCCTCCAGGAGAGAAGCCCAAGCAAGACGCACCCCGAGGAGCGTCTTGCCACATGTCAGCACTCGGTCTGACTGAGCGCCTCCAGGAGAGAGGCCCAAGCAAGACGCACCCCGAGGAGCGTCTTGACACATGTCAACACTGGGGATGACAGAGTGCCTCCAGGAGAGAAGCCCAAGCAAGATGCGCCCCGAGGAGCGTCTTGCCACATATCAACAATGGGTCTGACTGAGGGCCTCCATGAGAGAAGCCCAAGCAAGACGCGCCCCGAGGAGCGTCTTGTCACGTGTCAACACTGGGTCTGACTGAGCATCTCCAGGAGAGAGGCTCAAGCAAGACGCGCCCCGAAGAGCGTCTTGCCACATGTCACCACTGGGTCTGACTGAGCGCCTCCAGGAGAGAGGCCCAAGCAAGACGCACCCCGAGGAGCGTCTTGCCACATGTAAGCACTGGGTCTGACTGAGCGCCTCCAGGAGAGAGGCCCCAGCAAGACGCGCCCCGAGGAGCGTCTTGCCTTATGTCAGCACTCGGTCTGACTGAGCGCCTCCAGGAGAGAGGCCCAAGCAAGACGCGCCCCGAGGAGCGTCTTGCCACATGTCAACAATGGGTCTGACTGAGGGCCTCCAGGAGAGAAGCCCAAGCAAGATGCGCCCAAAGGAGCGTCTTGCCGCATGTAAACAATGGGTCTGACTCAGGGCCTCCAGGAGAGAAGCCCAAGCAAGACGCGCCCCGAGCAGCGTCTTGCCACATGTCAGCACTCGGTCTGACTGAGCGCCTCCAGGAGAGAGGCCCAAGCAAGACGCGCCCCGAGGAGCGTCTTGCCACATATCAACAATGGGTCTGACTGAGGGCCTCCATGAGAGAAGCCCAAGCAAGACACGCCCCGAGGAGCGTCTTGCCACATGTCACCACTGGGTCTGACTGAGCGCCTCCAGGAGAGAGGCCCAAGCAAGACGCGCCCCGAGGAGCGTCTTGCCACATGTAAGCACTGGGTCTGACTGAGCGCCTCCAGGAGAGAAGCCCCAGCAAGACGCGCCCGAGGAGCGTCTTACCACATGTCAGCACTGGGTCTGACTGAGCGCCTCCAGGAGAGAGGCCCCAGCAAGACGCGCCCCGAGGAGCGTCTTGACACATGTCAACACTGGGGCTGACAGAGGGCCTCCAGGAGAGAGGCCCAAGCAAGATGCACCCCGAGGAGCGTCTTGCCACATGTAAACAATGGGTCTGACTGAGGGCCTCCATGAGAGAAGCCCAAGCAAGACGCGCCCCGAGGAGCGTCTTGTCACGTGTCAACACTGGGTCTGAGTGAGCGTCTCCAGGAGAGAGGCCCAAGCAAGACGCGCCCCGAGGAGCGTCTTGCCACATGTCACCACTCGGTCTGACTGAGTGCCTCCAGGAGAGAGGCCCAAGCAAGACGCGCCCCGAGGAGCGTCTTGCCACATGTCAACAATGAGTCTGACTGAGGGCCTCCAGGAGAGAAGCCCAAGCAAGACGCGTCCCGAGGAGTGTCTTGCCACATGTCAGCACTCGGTCTGAATGAGCGCCTCAAGGAGAGAGGCCCAAGCAAGACGCGCCCCGAGGAGCGTCTTGCCACATATCAACAATGGGTCTGACTGAGGGCCTCCATGAGAGAAGCCCAAGCAAGACGCGCCCCGAGGAGCGTCTTGTCACGTGTCAACACTGGGTCTGACTGAGCGTCTCCAGGAGAGAGGCCCAAGCAAGACGCGCCCTGAGGAGCTTCTTGCCACATGTCATCACTGGGTCTGACTGAGCTCCTCCAGGAGAGAGGCCCAAGCAAGACGCGCCCCGAGGAGCGTCTTGCCACATGTCATCAATGAGTCTGACTGAGGGCCTCCAGGAGAGAAGCCCAAGCAAGACACGTCCCGAGGAGTGTCTTGCCACATGTCAGCACTCGGCCTGACTGAGCGCCTCCAGGAGAGAGGCCCAAGCAAGACGCGCCCCGAGGAGCGTCTTGCCACATGTCAGCACTGGGTCTGACTGAGCGCCTCCAGGAGAGAGGCCCCAGCAAGACGCGCCCCGAGGAGCGTCTTGACACATGTCAACACTGGGGCTGACAGAGGGCCTCCAGGAGAGAGGCCCAAGCAAGATGCACCCCGAGGAGCGTCTTGCCACATGTAAACAATGGGTCTGACTGAGGGCCTCCAGGAGAGAAGCACAAGCAAGACGCGCCCCGAGGAGCGTCTTGCCACATGTCAACAATGGGTCTGACTGAGGGCCTCCAGGAGAGAAGCCCAAGCAAGACGCGCCCCGAGGAGCGTCTTGCCACATGTCAGCACTGGGTCTGACTGAGCGCCTCCAGGAGAGAGGCCCAAGCAAGACGCGCACCGAGGAGCGTCTTGCCACATGTAAGCACTGGGTCTGACTGAGCGCCTCCAGGAGAGAGGCCCAAGCAAGACGCGCCCCGAAGAGCGTCTTGCCACATGTCACCACTGGGTCTGACTGAGCGCCTCCAGGAGAGAGGCCCAAGCAAGACGCGCCCCGAGGAGCGTTTTTGCCACATGTAAGCACTAGGTCTGACTGAGCGCCTCCAGGAGAGAGGCCCAAGCAAGACGCGCCCCGAGGAGCGTCTTGCCACATGTCAACAATGGGTCTGACTGAGGGCCTCCAGGAGAGAAGCCCAAGCAAGATGCGCCCAAAGGAGCGTCTTGCCACATGTAAACAATGGGTCTGACTCAGGGCCTCCAGGAGAGAAGCCCAAGCAAGACGCGCCCCGAGCAGCGTCTTGCCACATGTCAGCACTCGGTCTGACTGAGCGCCTCAAGGAGAGAGGCCCAAGCAAGACGCGCCCCGAGGAGCGTCTTGCCACATATCAACAATGGGTCTGACTGAGGGCCTCCATGAGAGAAGCCCAAGCAAGACACGCCCCGAGGAGCGTCTTGCCACATGTCACCACTGGGTCTGACTGAGCGCCTCCAGGAGAGAGGCCCAAGCAAGACGCGCCCCGAGGAGCGTCTTGCCACATGTAAGCACTGGGTCTGACTGAGCGCCTCCAGGAGAGAAGCCCCAGCAAGACGCGCCCGAGGAGCGTCTTACCACATGTCAGCACTGGGTCTGACTGAGCGCCTCCAGGAGAGAGGCCCCAGCAAGACGCGCCCCGAGGAGCGTCTTGACACATGTCAACACTGGGGCTGACAGAGGGCCTCCAGGAGAGAGGCCCAAGCAAGATGCACCCCGAGGAGCGTCTTGCCACATGTAAACAATGGGTCTGACTGAGGGCCTCCAGGAGAGAAGCACAAGCAAGACGCGCCCCGAGGAGCGTCTTGCCACATGTCAACAATGGATCTGACTGAGGGCCTCCAGGAGAGAAGCCCAAGCAAGACGCACCCCGAGGAGCGTCTTGCCACATGTCAGCACTCGGTCTGACTGAGCGCCTCCAGGAGAGAGGCCCAAGCAAGACGCACCCCGAGGAGCGTCTTGACACATGTCAACACTGGGGATGACAGAGTGCCTCCAGGAGAGAAGCCCAAGCAAGATGCGCCCCGAGGAGCGTCTTGCCACATATCAACAATGGGTCTGACTGAGGGCCTCCATGAGAGAAGCCCAAGCAAGACGCGCCCCGAGGAGCGTCTTGTCACGTGTCAACACTGGGTCTGACTGAGCATCTCCAGGAGAGAGGCTCAAGCAAGACGCGCCCCGAAGAGCGTCTTGCCACATGTCACCACTGGGTCTGACTGAGCGCCTCCAGGAGAGAGGCCCAAGCAAGACGCACCCCGAGGAGCGTCTTGCCACATGTAAGCACTGGGTCTGACTGAGCGCCTCCAGGAGAGAGGCCCCAGCAAGACGCGCCCCGAGGAGCGTCTTGCCTTATGTCAGCACTCGGTCTGACTGAGCGCCTCCAGGAGAGAGGCCCAAGCAAGACGCGCCCCGAGGAGCGTCTTGCCACATGTCAACAATGGGTCTGACTGAGGGCCTCCAGGAGAGAAGCCCAAGCAAGATGCGCCCAAAGGAGCGTCTTGCCGCATGTAAACAATGGGTCTGACTCAGGGCCTCCAGGAGAGAAGCCCAAGCAAGACGCGCCCCGAGCAGCGTCTTGCCACATGTCAGCACTCGGTCTGACTGAGCGCCTCCAGGAGAGAGGCCCAAGCAAGACGCGCCCCGAGGAGCGTCTTGCCACATATCAACAATGGGTCTGACTGAGGGCCTCCATGAGAGAAGCCCAAGCAAGACACGCCCCGAGGAGCGTCTTGCCACATGTCACCACTGGGTCTGACTGAGCGCCTCCAGGAGAGAGGCCCAAGCAAGACGCGCCCCGAGGAGCGTCTTGCCACATGTAAGCACTGGGTCTGACTGAGCGCCTCCAGGAGAGAAGCCCCAGCAAGACGCGCCCGAGGAGCGTCTTACCACATGTCAGCACTGGGTCTGACTGAGCGCCTCCAGGAGAGAGGCCCAAGCAAGACGCGCCCCGAGGAGCGTCTTGACACATGTCAACACTGGGGCTGACAGAGGGCCTCCAGGAGAGAGGCCCAAGCAAGATGCACCCCGAGGAGCGTCTTGCCACATGTAAACAATGGGTCTGACTGAGGGCCTCCAGGAGAGAAGCACAAGCAAGACGCGCCCCGAGGAGCGTCTTGCCACATGTCAACAATGGGTCTGACTGAGGGCCTCCAGGAGAGAAGCCCAAGCAAGAAGCACCCCGAGGAGCGTCTTGCCACATGTCAGCACTCGGTCTGACTGAGCGCCTCCAGGAGAGAGGCCCAAGCAAGACGCACCCCGAGGAGCGTCTTGACACATGTCAACACTGGGGATGACAGAGGGCCTCCAGGAGAGAAGCCCAAGCAAGATGCGCCCCGAGGAGCGTCTTGCCACATATCAACAATGGGTCTGACTGAGGGCCTCCATGAGAGAAGCCCAAGCAAGATGCGCCCCGAGGAGCGTCTTGTCACGTGTCAACACTGGGTCTGACTGAGCATCTCCAGGAGAGAGGCTCAAGCAAGACGCGCCCCGAAGAGCGTCTTGCCACATGTCACCACTGGGTCTGACTGAGCGCCTCCAGGAGAGAGGCCCAAGCAAGACGCACCCCGAGGAGCGTCTTGCCACATGTAAGCACTGGGTCTGACTGAGCGCCTCCAGGAGAGAGGCCCCAGCAAGACGCGCCCCGAGGAGCGTCTTGCCTTATGTCAGCACTCGGTCTGACTGAGCGCCTCCAGGAGAGAGGCCCAAGCAAGACGCGCCCCGAGGAGCGTCTTGCCACATGTCAACAATGGGTCTGACTGAGGGCCTCCAGGAGAGAAGCCCAAGCAAGACGCGCCCCGAGGAGCGTCTTGCCACATGTCAACAATGGGTCTGACTGAGGGCCTCCAAGAGAGAAGCCTAAGCAAGACGCGCCCCGAGGAGCGTCTTGCACCATGTCAACACTGGGTCTGACTGAGCACCTCCAGGAGAGAGGCCCAAGCAAGACTCGCCCCGAGGAGCGTCTTGCCACATATCAACAATGGGTCTGACTGAGGGCCTCCATGAGAGAAGCCCAAGCAAGACGCGCCCCGAGGAGCGTCTTGCCACATGTCAGCACTCGGTCTGACTGAGCGCCTCCAGGAGAGAGGCCCAAGCAAGACGCGCCCCGAGGAGCGTCTTGCCACATATCAACAATGGGTCTGACTGAGGGCCTCCATGAGAGAAGCCCAAGCAAGACGCGCCCCGAGGAGCGTCTTGTCACGTGTCAACACTGGGTCTGAGTGAGCGTCTCCAGGAGAGAGGCCCAAGCAAGACGCGCCCCGAGGAGCGTCTTGCCACATGTCACCACTCGGTCTGACTGAGTGCCTCCAGGAGAGAGGCCCAAGCAAGACGCGCCCCGAGGAGCGTCTTGCCACATGTCAACAATGAGTCTGACTGAGGGCCTCCAGGAGAGAAGCCCAAGCAAGACGCGTCCCGAGGAGTGTCTTGCCACATGTCAGCACTCGGTCTGAATGAGCGCCTCAAGGAGAGAGGCCCAAGCAAGACGCGCCCCGAGGAGCGTCTTGCCACATATCAACAATGGGTCTGACTGAGGGCCTCCATGAGAGAAGCCCAAGCAAGACGCGCCCCGAGGAGCGTCTTGTCACGTGTCAACACTGGGTCTGACTGAGCGTCTCCAGGAGAGAGGCCCAAGCAAGACGCGCCCTGAGGAGCTTCTTGCCACATGTCATCACTGGGTCTGACTGAGCTCCTCCAGGAGAGAGGCCCAAGCAAGACGCGCCCCGAGGAGCGTCTTGCCATATGTCAACAATGAGTCTGACTGAGGGCCTCCAGGAGAGAAGCCCAAGCAAGACACGTCCCGAGGAGTGTCTTGCCACATGTCAGCACTCGGCCTGACTGAGCGCCTCCAGGAGAGAGGCCCAAGCAAGACGCGCCCCGAGGAGCGTCTTGCCACATGTCAGCACTGGGTCTGACTGAGCGCCTCCAGGAGAGAGGCCCCAGCAAGACGCGCCCCGAGGAGCGTCTTGACACATGTCAACACTGGGGCTGACAGAGGGCCTCCAGGAGAGAGGCCCAAGCAAGATGCACCCCGAGGAGCGTCTTGCCACATGTAAACAATGGGTCTGACTGAGGGCCTCCAGGAGAGAAGCACAAGCAAGACGCGCCACGAGGAGAGTCTTGACACATGTCAACAATGGGTCTGACTGAGGGCCTCCAGGAGAGAAGCCCAAGCAAGACGCACCCCGAGGAGCGTCTTGCCACATGTCAGCACTGGGTCTGACTGAGCGCCTCCAGGAGAGAGGCCCAAGCAAGACGCGCACCGAGGAGCGTCTTGCCACATGTAAGCACTGGGTCTGACTGAGCGCCTCCAGGAGAGAGGCCCAAGCAAGACGCGCCCCGAAGAGCGTCTTGCCACATGTCACCACTGGGTCTGACTGAGCGCCTCCAGGAGAGAGGCCCAAGCAAGACGCGCCCCGAGGAGCGTTTTTGCCACATGTAAGCACTAGGTCTGACTGAGCGCCTCCAGGAGAGAGGCCCAAGCAAGACGCGCCCCGAGGAGCGTCTTGCCACATGTCAACAATGGGTCTGACTGAGGGCCTCCAGGAGAGAAGCCCAAGCAAGATGCGCCCAAAGGAGCGTCTTGCCACATGTAAACAATGGGTCTGACTCAGGGCCTCCAGGAGAGAAGCCCAAGCAAGACGCGCCCCGAGCAGCGTCTTGCCACATGTCAGCACTCGGTCTGACTGAGCGCCTCAAGGAGAGAGGCCCAAGCAAGACGCGCCCCGAGGAGCGTCTTGCCACATATCAACAATGGGTCTGACTGAGGGCCTCCATGAGAGAAGCCCAAGCAAGACACGCCCCGAGGAGCGTCTTGCCACATGTCACCACTGGGTCTGACTGAGCGCCTCCAGGAGAGAGGCCCAAGCAAGACGCGCCCCGAGGAGCGTCTTGCCACATGTAAGCACTGGGTCTGACTGAGCGCCTCCAGGAGAGAAGCCCCAGCAAGACGCGCCCGAGGAGCGTCTTACCACATGTCAGCACTGGGTCTGACTGAGCGCCTCCAGGAGAGAGGCCCCAGCAAGACGCGCCCCGAGGAGCGTCTTGACACATGTCAACACTGGGGCTGACAGAGGGCCTCCAGGAGAGAGGCCCAAGCAAGATGCACCCCGAGGAGCGTCTTGCCACATGTAAACAATGGGTCTGACTGAGCGTCTCCAGGAGAGAGGCCCAAGCAAGACGCGCCCTGAGGAGCTTCTTGCCACATGTCATCACTGGGTCTGACTGAGCTCCTCCAGGAGAGAGGCCCAAGCAAGACGCGCCCCGAGGAGCGTCTTGCCATATGTCAACAATGAGTCTGACTGAGGGCCTCCAGGAGAGAAGCCCAAGCAAGACACGTCCCGAGGAGTGTCTTGCCACATGTCAACAATGGGTCTGACTGAGCGCCTCCAGGAGAGAGGCCCCAGCAAGACGCGCCCCGAGGAGCGTCTTGACACATGTCAACACTGGGGCTGACAGAGGGCCTCCAGGAGAGAGGCCCAAGCAAGATGCACCCCGAGGAGCGTCTTGCCACATGTAAACAATGGGTCTGACTGAGGGCCTCCAGGAGAGAAGCACAAGCAAGACGCGCCACGAGGAGAGTCTTGACACATGTCAACAATGGGTCTGACTGAGGGCCTCCAGGAGAGAAGCCCAAGCAAGACGCACCCCGAGGAGCGTCTTGCCACATGTCAGCACTGGGTCTGACTGAGCGCCTCCAGGAGAGAGGCCCAAGCAAGACGCGCACCGAGGAGCGTCTTGCCACATGTAAGCACTGGGTCTGACTGAGCGCCTCCAGGAGAGAGGCCCAAGCAAGACGCGCCCCGAAGAGCGTCTTGCCACATGTCACCACTGGGTCTGACTGAGCGCCTCCAGGAGAGAGGCCCAAGCAAGACGCGCCCCGAGGAGCGTTTTTGCCACATGTAAGCACTAGGTCTGACTGAGCGCCTCCAGGAGAGAGGCCCAAGCAAGACGCGCCCCGAGGAGCGTCTTGCCACATGTCAACAATGGGTCTGACTGAGGGCCTCCAGGAGAGAAGCCCAAGCAAGATGCGCCCAAAGGAGCGTCTTGCCACATGTAAACAATGGGTCTGACTCAGGGCCTCCAGGAGAGAAGCCCAAGCAAGACGCGCCCCGAGCAGCGTCTTGCCACATGTCAGCACTCGGTCTGACTGAGCGCCTCAAGGAGAGAGGCCCAAGCAAGACGCGCCCCGAGGAGCGTCTTGCCACATATCAACAATGGGTCTGACTGAGGGCCTCCATGAGAGAAGCCCAAGCAAGACACGCCCCGAGGAGCGTCTTGCCACATGTCACCACTGGGTCTGACTGAGCGCCTCCAGGAGAGAGGCCCAAGCAAGACGCGCCCCGAGGAGCGTCTTGCCACATGTAAGCACTGGGTCTGACTGAGCGCCTCCAGGAGAGAAGCCCCAGCAAGACGCGCCCGAGGAGCGTCTTACCACATGTCAGCACTGGGTCTGACTGAGCGCCTCCAGGAGAGAGGCCCCAGCAAGACGCGCCCCGAGGAGCGTCTTGACACATGTCAACACTGGGGCTGACAGAGGGCCTCCAGGAGAGAGGCCCAAGCAAGATGCACCCCGAGGAGCGTCTTGCCACATGTAAACAATGGGTCTGACTGAGGGCCTCCAGGAGAGAAGCACAAGCAAGACGCGCCCCGAGGAGCGTCTTGCCACATGTCAACAATGGATCTGACTGAGGGCCTCCAGGAGAGAAGCCCAAGCAAGACGCACCCCGAGGAGCGTCTTGCCACATGTCAGCACAAGGTCTGACAAAGCGCCTCCAGGAGAGAGGCCCAAGCAAGACGCACACCGAGGAGCGTCTTGACACATGTCAACACTGGGGATGACAGAGTGCCTCCAGGAGAGAAGCCCAAGCAAGATGCGCCCCGAGGAGCGTCTTGCCACATATCAACAATGGGTCTGACTGAGGGCCTCCATGAGAGAAGCCCAAGCAAGACGCGCCCCGAGGAGCGTCTTGTCACGTGTCAACACTGGGTCTGACTGAGCATCTCCAGGAGAGAGGCTCAAGCAAGACGCGCCCCGAAGAGCGTCTTGCCACATGTCACCACTGGGTCTGACTGAGCGCCTCCAGGAGAGAGGCCCAAGCAAGACGCACCCCGAGGAGCGTCTTGCCACATGTAAGCACTGGGTCTGACTGAGCGCCTCCAGGAGAGAGGCCCCAGCAAGACGCGCCCCGAGGAGCGTCTTGCCTTATGTCAGCACTCGGTCTGACTGAGCGCCTCCAGGAGAGAGGCCCAAGCAAGACGCGCCCCGAGGAGCGTCTTGCCACATGTCAACAATGGGTCTGACTGAGGGCCTCCAAGAGAGAAGCCTAAGCAAGACGCGCCCCGAGGAGCGTCTTGCACCATGTCAACACTGGGTCTGACTGAGCACCTCCAGGAGAGAGGCCCAAGCAAGACTCGCCCCGAGGAGCGTCTTGCCACATATCAACAATGGGTCTGACTGAGGGCCTCCATGAGAGAAGCCCAAGCAAGACGCGCCCCGAGGAGCGTCTTGCCACATGTCAGCACTCGGTCTGACTGAGCGCCTCCAGGAGAGAGGCCCAAGCAAGACGCGCCCCGAGGAGCGTCTTGCCACATATCAACAATGGGTCTGACTGAGGGCCTCCATGAGAGAAGCCCAAGCAAGACGCGCCCCGAGGAGCGTCTTGTCACGTGTCAACACTGGGTCTGAGTGAGCGTCTCCAGGAGAGAGGCCCAAGCAAGACGCGCCCCGAGGAGCGTCTTGCCACATGTCACCACTCGGTCTGACTGAGTGCCTCCAGGAGAGAGGCCCAAGCAAGACGCGCCCCGAGGAGCGTCTTGCCACATGTCAACAATGAGTCTGACTGAGGGCCTCCAGGAGAGAAGCCCAAGCAAGACGCGTCCCGAGGAGTGTCTTGCCACATGTCAGCACTCGGTCTGAATGAGCGCCTCAAGGAGAGAGGCCCAAGCAAGACGCGCCCCGAGGAGCGTCTTGCCACATATCAACAATGGGTCTGACTGAGGGCCTCCATGAGAGAAGCCCAAGCAAGACGCGCCCCGAGGAGCGTCTTGTCACGTGTTAACACTGGGTCTGACTGAGCGTCTCCAGGAGAGAGGCCCAAGCAAGACGCGCCCTGAGGAGCTTCTTGCCACATGTCATCACTGGGTCTGACTGAGCTCCTCCAGGAGAGAGGCCCAAGCAAGACGCGCCCCGAGGAGCGTCTTGCCACATGTCAACAATGAGTCTGACTGAGGGCCTCCAGGAGAGAAGCCCAAGCAAGACACGTCCCGAGGAGTGTCTTGCCACATGTCAGCACTCGGCCTGACTGAGCGCCTCCAGGAGAGAGGCCCAAGCAAGACGCGCCCCGAGGAGCGTCTTGCCACATATCAACAATGGGTCTGACTGAGGGCCTCCATGAGAGAAGCCCAAGCAAGACGCGCCCCGAGGAGCGTCTTGTCGCGTGTCAACACTGGGTCTGACTGAGCGTCTCCAGGAGAGAGGCCCAAGCAAGACGCGCCCCGAGGAGCGTCTTGCCACATGTCACCACTGGGTCTGACTGAGCGCCTCCAGGAGAGAAGCCCAAGCAAGACGCGCCCCGAGGAGCGTCTTGCCACATTTCAACAATGAGTCTGACTGAGGGCCTCCAGGAGAGAAGCCCAAGCAAGACGCGTCCCGAGGAGTGTCTTGCCACATGTCAGCACTCGGTCTGACTGAACGCCTCCAGGAGAGAAGCCCCAGCAAGACGCGCCCCGAGGAGCGTCTTGCCACATGTAAGCACTGGGTCTGACTGAGCGCCTCCAGGAGAGAGGCCCCAGCAAGACGCGCCCCGAGGAGCGTCTTGCCTTATGTCAGCACTCGGTCTGACTGAGCGCCTCCAGGAGAGAGTTCCAAGCAAGACGCGCCCCGAGGAGCGTCTTGCCACATGACAACAATGGGTCTGACTGAGGGCCTCCAGGAGAGAGGCCCAAGCAAGATGCGCCCCGAGGAGCGTCTTGCCACATGTGAACAATGGGTCTGACTGAGGGCCTCCAGGAGAGAAGCCCAAGCAAGACGCGCCCCGAGGAGCGTCTTGCCACATGTCAACAATGGGTCTGACTGAGGGCCTCCAGGAGAGAAGCCCAAGCAAGACGCGCCCCGAGGAGCGTCTTGCCACATGTCAGCACTCGGTCTGACTGAGCGCCTCCAGGAGAGAGGCCCAAGCAAGACGCACCCCGAGGAGCGTCTTGACACATGTCAACACTGGGGCTGACAGAGGGCCTCCAGGAGAGAGGCCCAAGCAAGATGCGCCCCAAGGAGCGTCTTGCCACATGTAAACAATGGGTCTGACTGAGTGCCTCCAGGAGAGAAGCCCAAGCAAGACGCGCCCCGAGGAGCGTCTTGCCACATGTCAGCACTCGGTCTGACTGAGCGCCTCCAGGAGAGAGGCCCAAGCAAGACGCGCCCCGAGGAGCGTCTTGCCACATGTCAACAATGAGTCTGACTGAGGGCCTCCAGGAGAGAAGCCCAAGCAAGACGCGCCCCGAGGAGCGTCTTGCCACATGTCAGCACTCGGTCTGACTGAACGCCTCCAGGAGAGAAGCCCCAGCAAGACGCGCCCCGAGGAGCGTCTGGCCACATGTCAGCACTCTGTCTGACTGTGCGCCTCCAGGAGAGAGGCCCCAAGCAAGACGCGCCCCGAGGAGCGTCTTGCCAAGTGTCAACACTGGGTCTGACTGAGCGTCTCCAGGAGAGAGGCCCAAGCAAGACGCGCCCCGAGGAGCGTCTTGCCACATGTCACCACTGGGTCTGACTGAGCGCCTCCAGGAGAGAGGCCCAAGCAAGACGCGCCCCGAGGAGCATCTTGCCACATGTAAGCACTGGGTCTGACTGAGCCTCTCCAGGAGAGAAGCCCCAGCAAGACGCGCCCCGAGGAGCGTCTTACCACATGTCAGCACTCGGTCTGACTTAACGCCTCCAGGAGAGAAGCCCAAGCAAGACGCGCCCCGAGGAGCTCCTTGCCACATGTCAGCACTCGGTCTGACTGAACGCCTCCAGGAGAGAAGCCCCAGCAAGACACACCCCGAGGAGCGTCTTGCCACATGTAAGCACTGGGTCTGACTGAGCGCCTCCAGGAGAGAGGCCCCAGCAAGACGCGCCCCGAGGAGCGTCTTGCCTTATGTCAGCACTCGGTCTGACTGAGCGCCTCCAGGAGAGAGGCCCCAAGCAAGACGCGCCCCGAGGAGCATCTTGCCACATGTCAACAATGAGTCTGACTGAGGGCCTCCAGGAGAGAAGCCCAAGCAAGACGCGCCCCGAGGAGCGTCTTGCCACATGTCAGCACTCGGTCTGACTGAACGCCTCCAGGAGAGAAGCCCCAGCAAGACGCGCCCCGAGGAGCGTCTTGCCACATGTCAGCACTCGGTCTGACTGAGCTCCTCCAGGAGAGAGGCCCAAGCAAGACGCGCCCCGAGGAGCGTCTTGCCACGTGTCAACACTGGGTCTGACTGAGCGTCTCCAGGAGAGAGGCCCAAGCAAGACACGCCCCGAGGAGCGTCTTGCCACATGTCAGCACTGGGTCTGACTGAGGGCCTCCATGAGAGAAGCCCAAGCAAGACGCGCCCCGAGGAGCGTCTTGTCACATGTCACCACTGGGTCTGACTGAGCGCCTCCAGGAGAGAGGCCCAAGCAAGACGCGCCCCGAGGAGCGTCTTGCCACATGTCAACAATGGGTCTGACTGAGGGCCTTCAGGAGAGAAGCCCAAGCAAGATGCGCCCAAAGGAGCGTCTTGCCACATGTAAACAATGGGTCTGACTTAGGGCCTCCAGGAGAGAAGCCCAAGCAAGACGCGCCCCGAGGAGCGTCTTGCCACATGTCAGCACTCGGTCTGACTGAGCGCCTCCAGGAGAGAGGCCCAAGCAAGACTTGCCCCGAGTAGCGTCTTGCCACATATCAGCAATGGGTCTAACTGAGGGCCTCCATGAGAGAAGCCCAAGCAAGACGCGCCCCGAGGAGCGTCTTGTCACATGTCACCACTGGGTCTGACTGAGCGCCTCCAGGAGAGAGGCCCAAGCAAGACGCGCCCCGAGGAGCGTCTTGCCACGTGTCAACACTGGGTCTGACTGAGCGTCTCCAGGAGAGAAGCCCCAGCAAGACGCGCCCCGAGGAGCGTCTTACCACATGTCAGCACTCGGTCTGACTGAACGCCTCCAGGAGAGAAGCCCAAGCAAGACGCGCCCCAAGGAGCGTCTTGCCACATGTCAGCATTCGGTCTGACTGAACGCCTCCAGGAGAGAAGCCCCAGCAAGACACGCCCCGAGGAGCGTCTTGCCACATGTAAGCACTGGGTCTTACTGAGCGCCTCCAGGAGAGAGGCCCCAGCAAGACGCGCCCCGAGGAGCGTCTTGCCTTTTGTCAGCACTCGGTCTGACTGAGCGCCTCCAGGAGAGAGGCCCAAGCAAGACGCGCCCCGAGGAGCGTCTTGCCACATGTCAACAATGGGTCTGACTGAGGGCCTCCAGGAGAGAAGCCCAAGCAAGACGCGCCCCGAGGAGCGTCTTGCCACGTCAGCACTCGGTCTGACTGAGCGACTCCAGGAGAGAGGCCCAAGCAAGACGCACCCCGAGGAGCGTCTTGACACATGTCAATACTGGGGCTGACAGAGGGCCTCCAGGAGAGAGAACCAAGCAAGATGCGCCCCGAGGAGCGTCTTGCCACATGTAAACAATGGGTCTGACTGAGGGCCTCCAAGAGAGAAGCCCAAGCAAGACGCGCCCCGAGGAGCGTCTTGCACCATGTCAACACTGGGTCTGACTGAGCACCTCCAGGAGAGAGGCCCAAGCAAGACTCGCCCCGAGGAGCGTCTTGCCACATATCAACAATGGGTCTGACTGAGGGCGTCCATGAGAGAAGCCCAAGCAAGACGCGCCCCGAGGAGCGTCTTGCCACATGTCAGCACTCGGTCTGACTGAGCGACTCCAGGAGAGAGGCCCAAGCAAGACGCACCCCGAGGAGCGTCTGGACACATGTCAACACTGGGGCTGACAGAGGGCCTCCAGGAGAGAGGCCCAAGAGAGATGCGCCCCGAGGAGCGTCTTGCCACATGTAAACAATGGGTCTGACTGAGGGCCTCCAAGAGAGAAGCCCAAGCAAGACGCGCCCCGAGGAGCGTCTTGCACCATGTCACCACTGGGTCTGACTGAGCACCTCCAGGAGAGAGGCCCAAGCAAGACTCGCCTCGAGGAGCGTCTTGCCACATATCAACAATGGGTCTGACTGAGGGCCTCCATGAGAGAATCCCAAGCAAGACGCGCCCCGAGGAGCGTCTTGCCACATGTCAGCACTCGGTCTGACTGAGCGACTCCAGGAGAGAGGCCCAAGCAAGACGCACCCCGAGGAGCGTCTTGACACATGTCAACACTGGGGCTGACAGAGGGCCTCCAGGAGAGAGGCCCAAGCAAGATGCGCCCCGAGGAGCGTCTTGCCACATGTCAACAATGGGTCTGACTGAGGGCCTTCAAGGGAGAAGCCCAAGCAAGACGCGCCCCGAGGAGCGTCTTGCCACATGTCAACAATGAGTCTGACTGAGGGCCTCCAGGAGAGAAGCCCAAGCAAGACACGTCCCGAGGAGTGTCTTGCCACATGTCAGCACTCGGCCTGACTGAGCGCCTCCAGGAGAGAGGCCCAAGCAAGACGCGCCCCGAGGAGCGTCTTGCCACATATCAACAATGGGTCTGACTGAGGGCCTCCATGAGAGAAGCCCAAGCAAGACGCGCCCCGAGGAGCGTCTTGTCGCGTGTCAACACTGGGTCTGACTGAGCGTCTCCAGGAGAGAGGCCCAAGCAAGACGCGCCCCGAGGAGCGTCTTGCCACATGTCACCACTGGGTCTGACTGAGCGCCTCCAGGAGAGAAGCCCAAGCAAGACGCGCCCCGAGGAGCGTCTTGCCACATTTCAACAATGAGTCTGACTGAGGGCCTCCAGGAGAGAAGCCCAAGCAAGACGCGTCCCGAGGAGTGTCTTGCCACATGTCAGCACTCGGTCTGACTGAACGCCTCCAGGAGAGAAGCCCCAGCAAGACGCGCCCCGAGGAGCGTCTTGCCACATGTAAGCACTGGGTCTGACTGAGCGCCTCCAGGAGAGAGGCCCCAGCAAGACGCGCCCCGAGGAGCGTCTTGCCTTATGTCAGCACTCGGTCTGACTGAGCGCCTCCAGGAGAGAGTTCCAAGCAAGACGCGCCCCGAGGAGCGTCTTGCCACATGACAACAATGGGTCTGACTGAGGGCCTCCAGGAGAGAGGCCCAAGCAAGATGCGCCCCGAGGAGCGTCTTGCCACATGTGAACAATGGGTCTGACTGAGGGCCTCCAGGAGAGAAGCCCAAGCAAGACGCGCCCCGAGGAGCGTCTTGCCACATGTCAACAATGGGTCTGACTGAGGGCCTCCAGGAGAGAAGCCCAAGCAAGACGCGCCCCGAGGAGCGTCTTGCCACATGTCAGCACTCGGTCTGACTGAGCGCCTCCAGGAGAGAGGCCCAAGCAAGACGCACCCCGAGGAGCGTCTTGACACATGTCAACACTGGGGCTGACAGAGGGCCTCCAGGAGAGAGGCCCAAGCAAGATGCGCCCCAAGGAGCGTCTTGCCACATGTAAACAATGGGTCTGACTGAGTGCCTCCAGGAGAGAAGCCCAAGCAAGACGCGCCCCGAGGAGCGTCTTGCCACATGTCAGCACTCGGTCTGACTGAGCGCCTCCAGGAGAGAGGCCCAAGCAAGACGCGCCCCGAGGAGCGTCTTGCCACATGTCAACAATGAGTCTGACTGAGGGCCTCCAGGAGAGAAGCCCAAGCAAGACGCGCCCCGAGGAGCGTCTTGCCACATGTCAGCACTCGGTCTGACTGAACGCCTCCAGGAGAGAAGCCCCAGCAAGACGCGCCCCGAGGAGCGTCTGGCCACATGTCAGCACTCTGTCTGACTGTGCGCCTCCAGGAGAGAGGCCCCAAGCAAGACGCGCCCCGAGGAGCGTCTTGCCAAGTGTCAACACTGGGTCTGACTGAGCGTCTCCAGGAGAGAGGCCCAAGCAAGACGCGCCCCGAGGAGCGTCTTGCCACATGTCACCACTGGGTCTGACTGAGCGCCTCCAGGAGAGAGGCCCAAGCAAGACGCGCCCCGAGGAGCATCTTGCCACATGTAAGCACTGGGTCTGACTGAGCCTCTCCAGGAGAGAAGCCCCAGCAAGACGCGCCCCGAGGAGCGTCTTACCACATGTCAGCACTCGGTCTGACTTAACGCCTCCAGGAGAGAAGCCCAAGCAAGACGCGCCCCGAGGAGCTCCTTGCCACATGTCAGCACTCGGTCTGACTGAACGCCTCCAGGAGAGAAGCCCCAGCAAGACACACCCCGAGGAGCGTCTTGCCACATGTAAGCACTGGGTCTGACTGAGCGCCTCCAGGAGAGAGGCCCCAGCAAGACGCGCCCCGAGGAGCGTCTTGCCTTATGTCAGCACTCGGTCTGACTGAGCGCCTCCAGGAGAGAGGGCCAAGCAAGACGCGCCCCGAGGAGCGTCTTGCCACATGTCAACAATGGGTCTGACTGAGGGCCTCCAGGAGAGAAGCCCAAGCAAGACGCGCCCCGAGGAGCGTCTTGCCACATGTCAACAATGGGTCTGACTGAACGCCTCCAGGAGAGAAGCCCCAGCAAGACGCGCCCCGAGGAGCGTCTTGTCACATGTCAACACTGGGTCTGACTGAGTGCCTCCAGGAGAGAAGCCCCAGCAAGACGCGCCCCGAGGAGCGTCTGGCCACATGTCAGCACTCTGTCTGACTGTGCGCCTCCAGGAGAGAGGCCCCAAGCAAGACGCGCCCCGAGGAGCGTCTTGCCACGTGTCAACACTGGGTCTGACTGAGCGTCTCCAGGAGAGAGGCCCAAGCAAGACGCGCCCCGAGGAGCGTCTTGCCACATGTCACCACTGGGTCTGACTGAGCGCCTCCAGGAGAGAGGCCCAAGCAAAACGCGCCCCGAGGAGCATCTTGCCACATGTAAGCACTGGGTCTGACTGAGCGCCTCCAGGAGAGAAGCCCCAGCAAGACGCGCCCCGAGGAGCGTCTTACCACATGTCAGCACTCGGTCTGACTTAACGCCTCCAGGAGAGAAGCCCAAGCAAGACGCGCCCCGAGGAGCTCCTTGCCACATGTCAGCACTCGGTCTGACTGAACGCCTCCAGGAGAGAAGCCCCAGCAAGACGCGCCCCGAGGAGCGTCTTGCCACATGTCAGCACTCGGTCTGACTGAGCGCCTCCAGGAGAGAGGCCCCAGCAAGACGCGCCCCGAGGAGCGTCTGGCCACATGTCAGCACTCTGTCTGACTGTGCGCCTCCAGGAGAGAGGCCCCAAGCAAGACGCGCCCCGAGGAGCATCTTGCCACATGTCAACAATGAGTCTGACTGAGGGCCTCCAGGAGAGAAGCCCAAGCAAGACGCGCCCCGAGGAGCGTCTTGCCACATGTCAGCACTCGGTCTGACTGAACGCCTCCAGGAGAGAAGCCCCAGCAAGACGCGCCCCGAGGAGCGTCTTGCCACATGTCAGCACTCGGTCTGACTGAGCTCCTCCAGGAGAGAGGCCCAAGCAAGACGCGCCCCGAGGAGCGTCTTGCCACGTGTCAACACTGGGTCTGACTGAGCGTCTCCAGGAGAGAGGCCCAAGCAAGACACGCCCCGAGGAGCGTCTTGCCACATGTCAGCACTGGGTCTGACTGAGGGCCTCCATGAGAGAAGCCCAAGCAAGACGCGCCCCGAGGAGCGTCTTGTCACATGTCACCACTGGGTCTGACTGAGCGCCTCCAGGAGAGAGGCCCAAGCAAGACGCGCCCCGAGGAGCGTCTTGCCACATGTCAACAATGGGTCTGACTGAGGGCCTTCAGGAGAGAAGCCCAAGCAAGATGCGCCCAAAGGAGCGTCTTGCCACATGTAAACAATGGGTCTGACTTAGGGCCTCCAGGAGAGAAGCCCAAGCAAGACGCGCCCCGAGGAGCGTCTTGCCACATGTCAGCACTCGGTCTGACTGAGCGCCTCCAGGAGAGAGGCCCAAGCAAGACTTGCCCCGAGTAGCGTCTTGCCACATATCAGCAATGGGTCTAACTGAGGGCCTCCATGAGAGAAGCCCAAGCAAGACGCGCCCCGAGGAGCGTCTTGTCACATGTCACCACTGGGTCTGACTGAGCGCCTCCAGGAGAGAGGCCCAAGCAAGACGCGCCCCGAGGAGCGTCTTGCCACGTGTCAACACTGGGTCTGACTGAGCGTCTCCAGGAGAGAAGCCCCAGCAAGACGCGCCCCGAGGAGCGTCTTACCACATGTCAGCACTCGGTCTGACTGAACGCCTCCAGGAGAGAAGCCCAAGCAAGACGCGCCCCAAGGAGCGTCTTGCCACATGTCAGCATTCGGTCTGACTGAACGCCTCCAGGAGAGAAGCCCCAGCAAGACACGCCCCGAGGAGCGTCTTGCCACATGTAAGCACTGGGTCTTACTGAGCGCCTCCAGGAGAGAGGCCCCAGCAAGACGCGCCCCGAGGAGCGTCTTGCCTTTTGTCAGCACTCGGTCTGACTGAGCGCCTCCAGGAGAGAGGCCCAAGCAAGACGCGCCCCGAGGAGCGTCTTGCCACATGTCAACAATGGGTCTGACTGAGGGCCTCCAGGAGAGAAGCCCAAGCAAGACGCGCCCCGAGGAGCGTCTTGCCACGTCAGCACTCGGTCTGACTGAGCGACTCCAGGAGAGAGGCCCAAGCAAGACGCACCCCGAGGAGCGTCTTGACACATGTCAATACTGGGGCTGACAGAGGGCCTCCAGGAGAGAGAACCAAGCAAGATGCGCCCCGAGGAGCGTCTTGCCACATGTAAACAATGGGTCTGACTGAGGGCCTCCAAGAGAGAAGCCCAAGCAAGACGCGCCCCGAGGAGCGTCTTGCACCATGTCAACACTGGGTCTGACTGAGCACCTCCAGGAGAGAGGCCCAAGCAAGACTCGCCCCGAGGAGCGTCTTGCCACATATCAACAATGGGTCTGACTGAGGGCGTCCATGAGAGAAGCCCAAGCAAGACGCGCCCCGAGGAGCGTCTTGCCACATGTCAGCACTCGGTCTGACTGAGCGACTCCAGGAGAGAGGCCCAAGCAAGACGCACCCCGAGGAGCGTCTGGACACATGTCAACACTGGGGCTGACAGAGGGCCTCCAGGAGAGAGGCCCAAGAGAGATGCGCCCCGAGGAGCGTCTTGCCACATGTAAACAATGGGTCTGACTGAGGGCCTCCAAGAGAGAAGCCCAAGCAAGACGCGCCCCGAGGAGCGTCTTGCACCATGTCACCACTGGGTCTGACTGAGCACCTCCAGGAGAGAGGCCCAAGCAAGACTCGCCTCGAGGAGCGTCTTGCCACATATCAACAATGGGTCTGACTGAGGGCCTCCATGAGAGAATCCCAAGCAAGACGCGCCCCGAGGAGCGTCTTGCCACATGTCAGCACTCGGTCTGACTGAGCGACTCCAGGAGAGAGGCCCAAGCAAGACGCACCCCGAGGAGCGTCTTGACACATGTCAACACTGGGGCTGACAGAGGGCCTCCAGGAGAGAGGCCCAAGCAAGATGCGCCCCGAGGAGCGTCTTGCCACATGTCAACAATGGGTCTGACTGAGGGCCTTCAAGGGAGAAGCCCAAGCAAGACGCGCCCCGAGGAGCGTCTTGCACCATGTCAACACTGGGTCTGACTGAGCACCTCCAGGAGAGAGGCCCAAGCAAGACTCGCCCCGAGGAGCGTCTTGCCACATATCAACAATGGGTCTGACTGAGGGCCTCCATGAGAGAAGCCCAAGCAAGACGCGCCCCGAGGAGCGTCTTGCCACATGTCAGCACTCGGTCTGACTGAGCGCCTCCAGGAGAGAGGCCCAAGCAAGACGCGCCCCGAGGAGCGTCTTGCCACATATCAACAATGGGTCTGACTGAGGGCCTCCATGAGAGAAGCCCAAGCAAGACACGCCCCGAGGAGCGTCTTGTCACGTGTCAACAGTGGGTCTCACTGAGCATCTCCAGGAGAGAGGCCCAAGCAAGACGCGCCCCGAGGAGCGTCTTGCCACATGTCACCACTGGGTCTGACTGAGCGCCTCCAGGAGAGAAGCACAAGCAAGACGCGCCCCGAGGAGCGTCTTGCCACATGTCAACAATGAGTCTGAATGAGGGCCTCCAGGAGAGAAGCCCAAGCAAGACGCGTCCCGAGGAGTGTCTTGCCACATGTCAGCACTCGGTCTGACTGAACGCCTCCAGGAGAGAAGCCCCAGCAAGACGTGCCCCGAGGAGCGTCTTGCCACATGTAAGCACTGGGTCTGACTGAGCGCCTCCAGGAGAGAGGCCCCAGCAAGACGCGCCCCGAGGAGCGTCTTGCCTTATGTCAGCACTCGGTCTGACTGAGCGCCTCCAGGAGAGAGGCCCAAGCAAGACGCGTCCCGAGGAGTGTCTTGCCACATGTCAACAATGAGTCTGACTGAGGGCCTCCAGGTGAGAAGCCCAAGCAAGACGCGTCCAGAGGAGTGTCTTGCCACATGTCAACAATGGGTCTGACTGAGGGCCTCCAGGAAAGAAGCCCAAGCAAGACGCGCCCCGAGTAGCGTCTTGCCACATGTCAGCACTCGGTCTGACTGAGCGCCTCCAGGAGAGAGGCCCAATCAAGACGCACCCCGAGGAGCGTCTTGACACATGTCAACACTGGGGCTGACAGAGGGCCTCCAGGAGAGAGGCCCAAGCAAGACGCGCCCCGAGGAGCGTCTTGCCACATGTAAGCACTGGGTCTGACTGAGCGCCTCCAGGAGAGAGGCCCCAGCAAGACGCGCCCCGAGGACCGTCTTGCCTTATGTCAGCACTCGGTCTGACTGAGCGCCTCCAGGAGAGAGGCCCAAGCAAGACGCACCCCGAGGAGCGTCTTGCCACATGTCAACAATGGGTCTGACTGAGGGCCTCCAGGAGAGAAGCCCAAGCAAGACGCGCCCCGAGGAGCGTCTTGCCACGTGTCACCACTGGGTCTTATTGAGCGCCTCCAGGAGAGAGGCCACAGCAAGACGCGCCCCGAGGAGCATCTTGCCTTATGTCAGCACTCGGTCTGACTGAGCGCCTCCAGGAGAGAGGCCCAAGCAAGACGCGCCCCGAGGAGCGTCTTGCCACATGTAAGCACTGGGTCTGACTGAGCGCCTCCAGGAGAGAAGCCCCAGCAAGACGCGCCCCGAGGAGCGTCTTACCACATGTCAGCACTCGGTCTGACTGAACGCCTCCAGGAGAGAAGCCCAAGCAAGACTTGCCCCGAGGAGCTCCTTGCCACATGTCAGCACTCGGTCTGACTGAACGCCTCCAGGAGAGAAGCCCCAGCAAGACACACCCCGAGGAGCGTCTTGCCACATGTAAGCACTGGGTCTGACTGAGCGCCTCCAGGAGAGAGGCCCCAGCAAGACGCGCCCCGAGGAGCGTCTTGCCTTATGTCAGCACTCGGTCTGACTGAGCGCCTCCAGGAGAGAGGCCCAAGCAAGACGCGCCTCGAGGAGCGTCTTGCCACATGTCAACAATGGGTCTGACTGAGGGCCTCCAAGAGAGAAGCCCAAGCAAGACGCGCCCCGAGGAGCGTCTTGCACCACGTCAACACTGGGTCTGACTGAGCACCTCCAGGAGAGAGGCCCAAGCAAGACTCGCCCCGAGGAGCGTCTTGACACATGTCAACACTGGGGCTGACAGAGGGCCTCCAGGAGAGAGGCCCAAGCCAGATGCGCCCCGAGGAGCGTCTTGCCACATGTAAACAATGGGTCTGACTGAGGGCCTCCAGGAGAGAAGCCCAAGCAAGACGCGCCCCGAGGAGCGTCTTGCCACATGTCAGCACTCGGTCTGACTGAGCGCCTCCAGGAGAGAGGCCCCAGCAAGACGCGCCCCGAGGATCGTCTGGCCACATGTCAGCACTCTGTCTGACTGTGCGCCTCCAGGAGAGAGGCCCCAAGCAAGACGCGCCCCGAGGAGCATCTTGCCACATGTCAACAATGAGTCTGACTGAGGGCCTCCATGAGAGAAGCCCAAGCAAGACGCGCCCCGAGGAGCGTCTTGTCACGTGTCAACAGTGGGTCTCACTGAGCGTCTCCAGGAGAGAGGCCCAAGCAAGATGCGCCCCGAGGAGCGTCTTGCCACATGTCACCACTGGGTCTGACTGAGCGCCTCCAGGAGAGAGGCCCAAGCAAGACGCGCCCCGAGGAGCGTCTTGCCACATGTCAACAATGAGTCTGACTGAGGGCCTCCAGGAGAGAAGCCCAAGCAAGACGCGTCCCGATGAGTGTCTTGCCACATGTCAGCACTCGGTCTGACTGAACGCCTCCAGGAGAGAAGCCCCAGCAAGACGCGTCCCGAGGAGTGTCTTGCCACATGTCAACAATGAGTCTGACTGAGGGCCTCCAGGAGAGAAGCCCAAGCAAGACGCGTCCCGAGGAGTGTCTTGCCACATGTCAACAATGGGTCTGACTGAGGGCCTCCAGGAGAGAAGCCCAAGCAAGACGCGCCCCGAGGAGCGTCTTGCCACATGTCAGCACTCGGTCTGACTGAGCGCCTCCAGGAGAGAGGCCCAAGCAAGACGCACCCCGAGGAGCGTCTTGACACATGTCAACACTGGGGCTGACAGAGGGCCTCCAGGAGAGAGGCCCAAGCAAGACGCGCCCCGAGGAGCGTCTTGCCACATGTAAGCACTCGGTCTGACTGAGCGCCTCCAGGAGAGAGGCCCAAGCAAGACGCACCCCGAGGAGCGTCTTGCAACATGTCAACAATGGGTCTGACTGAGGGCCTCCAGGAGAGAAGCCCAAGCAAGACGCGCCCCGAGGAGCGTCTTGCACCACGTCAACACTGGGTCTGACTGAGCACCTCCAGGAGAGAGGCCCAAGCAAGACTCGCCCCGAGGAGCGTCTTGACACATGTCAACACTGGGGCTTACAGAGGGCCTCCAGGAGAGAGGCCCAAGCCAGATGCGCCCCGAGGAGCGTCTTGCCACATGTAAACAATGGGTCTGACTGAGGGCCTCCAGGAGAGAAGCCCAAGCAAGACGCGCCCCGAGGAGCGTCTTGCCACATGTCAGCACTCGGTCTGACTGAGCGCCTCCAGGAGAGAGGCCCCAGCAAGACGCGCCCCGAGGATCGTCTGGCCACATGTCAGCACTCTGTCTGACTGTGCGCCTCCAGGAGAGAGGCCCCAAGCAAGACGCGCCCCGAGGAGCATCTTGCCACATGTCAACAATGAGTCTGACTGAGGGCCTCCATGAGAGAAGCCCAAGCAAGACGCGCCCAGAGGAGCGTCTTGTCACGTGTCAACAGTGGGTCTCACTGAGCGTCTCCAGGAGAGAGGCCCAAGCAAGATGCGCCCCGAGGAGCGTCTTGCCACATGTCACCACTGGGTCTGACTGAGCGCCTCCAGGAGAGAGGCCCAAGCAAGACGCGCCCCGAGGAGCGTCTTGCCACATGTCAACAATGAGTCTGACTGAGGGCCTCCAGGAGAGAAGCCCAAGCAAGACGCGTCCCGAGGAGTGTCTTGCCACATGTCAGCACTCGGTCTGACTGAACGCCTCCAGGAGAGAAGCCCCAGCAAGACGCGTCCCGAGGAGTGTCTTGCCACATGTCAACAATGAGTCTGACTGAGGGCCTCCAGGAGAGAAGCCCAAGCAAGACGCGTCCCGAGGAGTGTCTTGCCACATGTCAACAATGGGTCTGACTGAGGGCCTCCAGGAGAGAAGCCCAAGCAAGACGCGCCCCGAGGAGCGTCTTGCCACATGTCAGCACTCGGTCTGACTGAGCGCCTCCAGGAGAGAGGCCCAAGCAAGACGCACCCCGAGGAGCGTCTTGACACATGTCAACACTGGGGCTGACAGAGGGCCTCCAGGAGAGAGGCCCAAGCAAGACGCGCCCCGAGGAGCGTCTTGCCACATGTAAGCACTGGGTCTGACTGAGCGCCTCCAGGAGAGAGGCCCCAGCAAGACGCGCCCCGAGGACCGTCTTGCCTTATGTCAGCACTCGGTCTGACTGAGCGCCTCCAGGAGAGAGGCCCAAGCAAGACGCACCCCGAGGAGCGTCTTGCAACATGTCAACAATGGGTCTGACTGAGGGCCTCCAGGAGAGAAGCCCAAGCAAGACGTGCCCCGAGGAGTGTCTTGCCACATGTCAGCACTCGGTCTGACTGAGCGCCTCCAGGAGAGAGGCCCAAGCAAGATGCGCCCCGAGGAGCGTCTTGCCACATGTCAACAATGGGTCTGACTGAGGGCCTCCAGGAGAGAAGCCCAAGCAAGACGCGCCCTGGGGAGCGTCTTGCTGCATGTCAGCACTCGGTCTGACTGAGCGCCTCCAGGAGAGAGGCCCAAGCAAGACGCGCCCCGAGGAGCTTCTTGCCACATGTCAACAATGGGTCTGAACTTAGGGCCTCCAGGAGAGAAGCCCAAGCAAGACGCGCCCCGAGGAGCGTCTTGCCACATTTCAGCACTCTGTCTGTCCGTGCGCCTCCAGGAGAGAGGCCCAAACAAGACGCGCCCCGAGGAGCGTCTTGCCACATGTCAACAATGAGTCTGACTGAGGGCCTCCAGGAGAGAAGCCCAAGCAAGACGCGCCCCGAGGAGCGTCTTGCAACATGTCAGCACTCGGTCTGACTGAACGCCTCCAGGAGAGAAGCCGCAGCAAGACGCGCCCCGAGGAGCGTCTTGTCACATGTCAACACTGGGTCTGACTGAGCGCCTCCAGGAGAGAAGCCCCAGCAAGACGCGCCCCGAGGAGCGTCTTGCCACATGTCAGCACTCTGTCTGACTGTGCGCCTCCAGGAGAGAGGCCCCAAGCAAGACGCGCCCCGAGGAGCATCTTGCCACTTGTCAACAATGAGTCTGACTGAGGGCCTCCAGGAGAGAAGCCCCAGCAAGACGCGCCCCGAGGAGCGTCTTGCCACATGTAAGCTCTGGGTCTGACTGAGCGCCACCAGGAGAGAGGCCCCAGCAAGACGCGCCCCGAGGAGCGTCTTGCCTTATGTCAGCACTCGGTCTGACTGAGCGCCTCCAGGAGAGAGGCCCAAGCAAGACGCGCCCCGAGGAGCGTCTTGCCACATGTCAACAATGGGTCTGACTGAGGGCCTCCAGGAGAAAAGCCCAAGCAAGATGCGCCCAAAGGAGCGTCTTGCCACATGTAAACAATGGGTCTGACTGAGGGCCTCCAGGAGAGAAGCCCAAGCAAGACGCGCCCCGAGGAGCGTCTTGCCACATGTCAGCACTCGGTCTGACTGAGCGCCTCCAGGAGAGAAGCCCCAGCAAGACGCGCCCCGAGGAGCGTCTTGCCACATGTAAGCACTGGGTCTGACTGAGCGCCTCCAGGAGAGAAGCCCCAGCAAGACGCGCCCCGAGGAGCGTCTTGCCACATGTAAGCACTGGGTCTGACTGAGCGCCTCCAGGAGAGAGCCCCAAGCAAGACGCGCCCCGAGGAGCGTCTTGCCACATGTCAGCACTCGGTCTGACTGAACGCCTCCAGGAGAGAAGCCCAAGCAAGACGCGCCCCGAGGAGCGTCTTGCCACATGTCAGCACTCGGTCTGACTGAACGCCTCCAGGAGAGAAGCCCAAGCAAGACGCGCCCCGAGGAGCGTCTTGCCACATGTCAGCACTCGGTCTGACTGAACGCCTCCAGGAGAGAAGCCCCAGCAAGACACGCCCCGAGGAGCGTCTTGCCACATGTAAGCACTGGGTCTGACTGAGCGCCTCCAGGAGAGAGGCCCCAGCAAGACGCACCCCGAGGAGCGTCTTGCCTTATGTCACCACTCGGTCTGACTGAGCGTCTCCAGGAGACAGGCGCAAGCAAGACGCGCCCCGAGGAGCGTCTTGCCACATGTCAACAATGGGTCTGACTGAGGGCCTCCAGGAGAGAAGCCCAAGCAAGACGCGCCCCGAGGAGCGTCTTGCCACATGTCAGCACTCGGTCTCACTGAGCGACTCCAGGAGAGAAGCCCCAGCAAGACGCGCCCCGAGGACCGTCTTGCCTTATGTCAGCACTCGGTCTGACTGAGCGCCTCCAGGAGAGAGGCCCAAGCAAGACGCACCCCGAGGAGCATCTTGCAACATGTCAACAATGGGTCTGACTGAGGGCCTCCAGGAGAGAAGCCCAAGCAAGACGCGCCCCGAGGAGTGTCTTGCCACATGTCAGCACTCGGTCTGACTGAGCGCCTCCAGGAGAGAGGCCCAAGCAAGATGCGCCCCGAGGAGCGTCTTGCCACATGTCAACAATGGGTCTGACTGAGGGCCTCCAGGAGAGAAGCCCAAGCAAGACGCGCCCTGGGGAGCGTCTTGCTGCATGTCAGCAATCGGTCTGACTGAGCGCCTCCAGGAGAGAGGCCCAAGCAAGACGCGCCCCGAGGAGCTTCTTGCCACATGTCAACAATGGGTCTGAACTTAGGGCCTCCAGGAGAGAAGCCCAAGCAAGACGCGCCCCGAGGAGCGTCTTGCCACATTTCAGCACTCTGTCTGTCCGTGCGCCTCCAGGAGAGAGGCCCAAACAAGACGCGCCCCGAGGAGCGTCTTGTCACATGTCAACACTGGGTCTGACTGAGCGCCTCCAGGAGAGAAGCCCCAGCAAGACGCGCCCCGAGGAGCGTCTTGCCACATGTCAGCACTCTGTCTGACTGTGCGCCTCCAGGAGAGAGGCCCCAAGCAAGACGCGCCCCGAGGAGCATCTTGCCACTTGTCAACAATGAGTCTGACTGAGGGCCTCCAGGAGAGAAGCCCCAGCAAGACGCGCCCCGAGGAGCGTCTTGCCACATGTAAGCTCTGGGTCTGACTGAGCGCCACCAGGAGAGAGGCCCCAGCAAGACGCGCCCCGAGGAGCGTCTTGCCTTATGTCAGCACTCGGTCTGACTGAGCGCCTCCAGGAGAGAGGCCCAAGCAAGACGCGCCCCGAGGAGCGTCTTGCCACATGTCAACAATGGGTCTGACTGAGGGCCTCCAGGAGAAAAGCCCAAGCAAGATGCGCCCAAAGGAGCGTCTTGCCACATGTAAACAATGGGTCTGACTGAGGGCCTCCAGGAGAGAAGCCCAAGCAAGACGCGCCCCGAGGAGCGTCTTGCCACATGTCAGCACTCGGTCTGACTGAGCGCCTCCAGGAGAGAAGCCCCAGCAAGACGCGCCCCGAGGAGCGTCTTGCCACATGTAAGCACTGGGTCTGACTGAGCGCCTCCAGGAGAGAAGCCCCAGCAAGACGGGCCCCGAGGAGCGTCTTGTCACATGTCACCACTGGGTCTGACTGAGCGCCTCCTGGAGAGAGGCCAAAGCAAGACGCGCCCGGAGGAGCGTCTTGCCACATGTAAGCACTGGGTCTGACTGAGCGCCTCCAGGAGAGAGGCCCCAGCAAGACGCGCCCCGAGGAGCGTCTTGCCTTATGTCACCACTCGGTCTGACTGAGCGTCTCCAGGAGAGAGGCGCAAGCAAGACGCGCCCCGAGGAGCGTCTTGCCACATGTCAACAATGGGTCTGACTGAGGGCCTCCAGGAGAGAAGCCCAAGCAAGACGCGCCCCGAGGAGCGTCTTGCCACATGTCAGCACTCGGTCTCACTGAGCGACTCCAGGAGAGAAGCCCAAGCAAGACGCGCCCCGAGGAGCATCTTGTCACATGTCACCACTGGGTCTGACTGAGCGCCTCCAGGAGAGAGGCCCAAGCAAAACACGCCCCGAGGAGCGTCTTGCCACATGTCAACAATGAGTCTGACTGAGGGCCTCGAGGAGAGAAGCCCAAGCAAGACGCGTCGCGAGGAGCGTCTTGCCACATGTCGGCACTCGGTCTGACTGAACGCCTCTAGGAGAGAAGCCCCAGCAAGACGCCCCCCGAGGAGCGTCTTGCCACATATCAACAATGGGTCTGACTGAGGGCCTCCATGAGAGAAGCCCAAGCAAGACGCGCCCCGAGGAGCGTCTTGTCATATGTCACCACTGGGTCTGACTGAGCGCCTCCTGGAGAGAGGCCCAAGCAAGACGCGCCCGGAGGAGCGTCTTGCCACATGTAAGCACTGGGTCTGACTGAGCGCCTCCAGGAGAGAGGCCCCAGCAACAAGCGCCCCGAGGAGCATCTTGCCTTATGTCAGCACTCGGTCTGACTGAGCGCCTCCAGGAGAGAGGCCCAAGCAAGACGCGCCCCGAGGAGCGTCTTGTCACATGTCACCACTGGGTCTGACTGAGCGCCTCCAGGAGAGAGGCCCAAGCAAGACGCGCCCCGAGGAGCGTCTTGCCACATGTCAACAATGGGTCTGACTGAGGGCCTCCAGGAGAGAAGCCCAATTAAGATGCGCCCAAAGGAGCGTCTTGCCACATGTAAACAATGGGTCTGACTGAGGGCCTCCAGGAGAGAAGCCCAAGCAAGACGCGCCCCGAGGAGCGTCTTGCCACATGTCAGCACTCGGTCTGACTGAGCGCCTCCAGGAGAGAAGCCCCAGCAAGACGCGCCCCGAGGAGCGTCTTGCCACATGTAAGCACTGGGTCTGACTGAGCGCCTCCAGGAGAGAAGCCCCAGCAAGACGCGCCCCGAGGAGCGTCTTGCCACATGTAAGCACTGGGTCTGACTGAGCGCCTCCAGGAGAGAGGCCCAAGCAAGACGCGCCCCGAGGAGCGTCTTGCCACATGTCAGCACTCGGTCTGACTGAACGCCTCCAGGAGAGAAGCCCAAGCAGGACGCGCCCCGAGGAGCGTCTTGCCACATGTCAGCACTCGGTCTGACTGAACGCCTCCAGGAGAGAAGCCCCAGCAAGACACGCCCCGAGGAGCGTCTTGCCACATGTAAGCACTGGGTCTGACTGAGCGCCTCCAGGAGAGAGGCCCAAGCAAGACGCGCCCCGCGGAGCGTCTTGCCACATGTCAACAATGGGTCTGACTGAGGGCCTCGATGAGAGAAGCCCAAGCAAGACGCGCCCCGAGGAGCATCTTGCCACATGTCAGCACTCGGTCTGACTGAGCGACTCCAGGAGAGAGGCCCAAGCAAGACGCACCCCGAGGAGCGTATTGACACATGTCAACACTGGGGCTGACAGAGGGCCTCCAGGAGAGAGGCCCAAGCAAGATGCGCCCCGAGGAGCGTCTTGCCACATGTCAACAATGGGTCTGACTGAGGGCCTCCAAGAGAGAAGCCCAAGCAAGACGCGCCCCGAGGAGCGTCTTGCACCATGTCAACACTGGGTCTGACTGAACACCTCCAGGAGAGAGGCTCAAGCAAGACTCGCCCCGAGGAGCGTCTTGCCACATATCAACAATGGGTCTGACTGAGGGCCTCCATGAGAGAAGCCCAAGCAAGACGCGCCCCGAGGAGCGTCTTGCCACATGTCAGCACTCGGTCTGACTGAGCGCCTCCAGGAGAGAGGCCCAAGCAAGACGCGCCCCGAGGAGCGTCATGCCACATATCAACAATGGGTCTGACTGAGGGCCTCCATGAGAGAAGCCCAAGCAAGACGCGCCCCGAGGAGCGTCTTGTCACGTGTCAACACTGGGTCTGACTGAGTGTCTCCAGGAGAGAGGCCCAAGCAAGACGCTCCCAGAGGAGCGTCTTGCCACATGTCACCACTGGGTCTGACTGAGCGCCTCCAGGAGAGAGGCCCAAGCAAGACACGCCCCGAGGAGCGTCTTGCCACATGTCAACAATGAGTCTGACTGAGGGCCTCCAGGAGAGAAGCACCAGCAAGACGCGTCCCGAGGAGTGTCTTGCCACATGTCAGCACTCGGTCTGACTGAACGCCTCCAGGAGAGAGGCCCCAGCAAGACGCGCCCCGAGGAGCGTCTTGCCTTATGTCAGCACTCGGTCTGACTGAGCGCCTCCAGGAGAGAGGCCCAGGCAAGACCCGTCCCGAGGAGTGTCTTGCCACATGTCAACAATGAGTCTGACTGAGGGCCTCCAGGAGAGAAGCCCAAGCAAGACGCGTCCTGAGGAGTGTCTTGCCACATGTCAACAATGGGTCTGACTGAGGGCCTCCAGGAGAGAAGCCCAAGCAAGACGCGCCCCGAGGAGCGTCTTGCCACATGTCAGCACTCGGTCTGACTGAGCGCCTCCAGGAGAGAGGCCCAAGCAAGACGCACCCCGAGGAGCGTCATGACACATGTCAACACTGGGGCTGACGAGGAACTCCAGGAGAGAGGCCCAAGCAAGATGCGCCCCGAGGAGCGTCTTGCCACATGTAAACAATGGGTCTGACTGAGCGCCTCCAGGAGAGAGGCCCAAGCAAGACGCGCCCCGAGGAGCGTCTTGCCACATGTCAACAATGGGTCTGACTGAGGGCCTCCAGGAGAGAAGCCCAATTAAGATGCGCCCAAAGGAGCGTCTTGCCACATGTAAACAATGGGTCTGACTGAGGGCCTCCAGGAGAGAAGCCCAAGCAAGACGCGCCCCGAGGAGCGTCTTGCCACATGTCAGCACTCGGTCTGACTGAGCGCCTCCAGGAGAGAAGCCCCAGCAAGACGCGCCCCGAGGAGCGTCTTGCCACATGTAAGCACTGGGTCTGACTGAGCGCCTCCAGGAGAGAAGCCCCAGCAAGACGCGCCCCGAGGAGCGTCTTGCCACATGTAAGCACTGGGTCTGACTGAGCGCCTCCAGGAGAGAGGCCCAAGCAAGACGCGCCCCGAGGAGCGTCTTGCCACATGTCAGCACTCGGTCTGACTGAACGCCTCCAGGAGAGAAGCCCAAGCAGGACGCGCCCCGAGGAGCGTCTTGCCACATGTCAGCACTCGGTCTGACTGAACGCCTCCAGGAGAGAAGCCCCAGCAAGACACGCCCCGAGGAGCGTCTTGCCACATGTAAGCACTGGGTCTGACTGAGCGCCTCCAGGAGAGAGGCCCAAGCAAGACGCGCCCCGCGGAGCGTCTTGCCACATGTCAACAATGGGTCTGACTGAGGGCCTCCATGAGAGAAGCCCAAGCAAGACGCGCCCCGAGGAGCATCTTGCCACATGTCAGCACTCGGTCTGACTGAGCGACTCCAGGAGAGAGGCCCAAGCAAGACGCACCCCGAGGAGCGTATTGACACATGTCAACACTGGGGCTGACAGAGGGCCTCCAGGAGAGAGGCCCAAGCAAGATGCGCCATGAGGAGCGTCTTGCCACATGTCAACAATGGGTCTGACTGAGGGCCTCCAAGAGAGAAGCCCAAGCAAGACGCGCCCCGAGGAGCGTCTTGCACCATGTCAACACTGGGTCTGACTGAACACCTCCAGGAGAGAGGCCCAAGCAAGACTCGCCCCGAGGAGCGTCTTGCCACATATCAACAATGGGTCTGACTGAGGGCCTCCATGAGAGAAGCCCAAGCAAGACGCGCCCCGAGGAGCGTCTTGCCACATGTCAGCACTCGGTCTGACTGAGCGCCTCCAGGAGAGAGGCCCAAGCAAGACGCGCCCCGAGGAGCGTCATGCCACATATCAACAATGGGTCTGACTGAGGGCCTCCATGAGAGAAGCCCAAGCAAGACGCGCCCCGAGGAGCGTCTTGTCACGTGTCAACACTGGGTCTGACTGAGTGTCTCCAGGAGAGAGGCCCAAGCAAGACGCTCCCAGAGGAGCGTCTTGCCACATGTCACCACTGGGTCTGACTGAGCGCCTCCAGGAGAGAGGCCCAAGCAAGACACGCCCCGAGGAGCGTCTTGCCACATGTCAACAATGAGTCTGACTGAGGGCCTCCAGGAGAGAAGCACCAGCAAGACGCGTCCCGAGGAGTGTCTTGCCACATGTCAGCACTCGGTCTGACTGAACGCCTCCAGGAGAGAGGCCCCAGCAAGACGCGCCCCGAGGAGCGTCTTGCCTTATGTCAGCACTCGGTCTGACTGAGCGCCTCCAGGAGAGAGGCCCAGGCAAGACCCGTCCCGAGGAGTGTCTTGCCACATGTCAACAATGAGTCTGACTGAGGGCCTCCAGGAGAGAAGCCCAAGCAAGACGCGTCCCGAGGAGTGTCTTGCCACATGTCAACAATGGGTCTGACTGAGGGCCTCCAGGAGAGAAGCCCAAGCAAGACGCGCCCCGAGGAGCGTCTTGCCACATGTCAGCACTCGGTCTGACTGAGCGCCTCCAGGAGAGAGGCCCAAGCAAGACGCACCCCGAGGAGCGTCATGACACATGTCAACACTGGGGCTGACGAGGAACTCCAGGAGAGAGGCCCAAGCAAGATGCGCCCCGAGGAGCGTCTTGCCACATGTAAACAATGGGTCTGACTGAGGGCCTCCAGGAGAGAAGCCCAAGCAAGACGCGCCCCGAGGAGCGTCTTGCCACATGTCAGCACTCGGTCTGACTGAGCGCCTCCAGGAGAGAGGCCCAAGCAAGACGCCCCGAGGAGCGTCTTGCCACATATCAACAATGGGTCTGACTGAGGGCCTCCATGAGAGAAGCCCAAGCAAGACGCGCCCCGAGGAGCGTCTTGTCACGTGTCAACACTGGGTCTGACTGAGCGTCTCCAGGAGAGAGGCCCAAGCAAGACGCGCCCCGAGGAGCGTCTTGCCACATGTAAGCACTGGGTCTGACTGAGCGCCTCCAGGAGAGAGGCCCCAGCAAGACGCGCCCCGAGGAGCATCTTGCCTTATGTCAGCACTCGGTCTGACTGAGCGCCTCCAGGAGAGAGGCCCAAGCAAGACGCGCCCCGAGGAGCGTCTTGCCACATGTCAACAATGGGTCTGACTGAGGGCCTCCAGGAGAGAAGCCCAAGCAAGACGCGCCCCGAGGAGCGTCTTGCCACATGTCAACAATGGGTCTGACTGAGCGCCTCCAGGAGAGAGGCCCAAGCAAGACGCGCCCCGAGGAGCGTCTTTCCACATGTCACCACTGGGTCTGACTGAGCGCCTCCAGGAGAGAGGCCCAAGCAAGACGCGCCCCGAGGAGCGTCTTGCCACATGTCAACAATGGGTCTGACTGAGGGCCTCCAGGAGAGAAGCCCAAGCAAGACGCGTCCCGAGGAGCGTCTTGCCACATGTCAGCACTCGGTCTGACTGAACGCCTCCAGGAGAGAAGCCCCAGCAAGACGCGCCCCGAGGAGCGTCTTGCCACATGTCAGCACTCGGTCTGACTGAGCGCCTCCAGGAGAGAGGCCCAAGCAAGACGCGCCCCGAGGAGCGTCTTGCCACATATCAACAATGGGTCTGACTGAGGGCCTCCATGAGAGAAGCCCAAGCAAGACGCGCCCCGAGGAGCGTCTTGCCACGTGTCACCACTGGGTCTGACTGAGCGCCTCCAGGAGAGAGGCCCAAGCAAGACACGCCCCGGGGAGCGTCTTGCCTTATGTCAGCACTCGGTCTGACTGAGCGCCTCCAGGAGAGAGGCCCAAGCAAGACGCGTCCCGAGGAGTGTCTTGCCACATGTCAACAATGAGTCTGACTGAGGGCCTCCAGGAGAGAAGCCCAAGCAAGATGCGTCCCGAGGAGTGTCTTGCCACATGTCAACAATGGGTCTGACTGAGGGCCTCCAGGAGAGAAGCCCAAGCAAGACGCGCCCCGAGGAGCGTCTTGCCACATGTCAGCACTCGGTCTGACTGAGCGCCTCCAGGAGAGAGGCCCAAGCAAGACGCACCCCGAGGAGCGTCTTGACACATGTCAACACTGGGGCTGACAGAGGAACTCCAGGAGAGAGGCCCAAGCAAGATGCGCCCCGAGGAGCGTCTTGCCACATGTAGACAATGGGTCTGACTGAGGGCCTCCAGGAGAGAAGCCCAAGCAAGACGCGCCCCGAGGAGCGTCTTGCCACATGTCAGCACTCGGTCTGACTGAGCGCCTCCAGGAGAGAGGCCCAAGCAAGATGCGCCCCGAGGAGCGTCTTGCCACATGTAGACAATGGGTCTGACTGAGGGCCTCCAGGAGAGAAGCCCAAGCAAGACGCCCCCCGAGGAGCGTCTTGCCACATATCAACAATGGGTCTGACTGAGGGCCTCCATGAGAGAAGCCCAAGCAAGACGCGCCCCGAGGAGCGTCTTGTCACGTGTCAACACTGGGTCTGACTGAGCGTCTCCAGGAGAGAGGCCCAAGCAAGACGCGCCCCGAGGAGCGTCTTGCCACATGTAAGCACTGGGTCTGACTGAGCGCCTCCAGGAGAGAGGCCCCAGCAAGATGCGCCCCGAGGAGCGTCTTGCCTTATGTCAGCACTCGGTCTGACTGAGCGCCTCCAGGAGAGAGGCCCAAGCAAGACGCGCCCCGAGGAGCGTCTTGCCACATGTCAACAATGGGTCTGACTGAGGGCCTCCAGGAGAGAAGCCCAAGCAAGACGCGCCCCGAGGAGCGTCTTGCCACATGTCAACAATGGGTCTGACTGAGCGCCTCCAGGAGAGAGGCCCAAGCAAGACGCGCCCCGAGGAGCGTCTTGCCACATGTAAGCACTGGGTCTGACTGAGCGCCTCCAGGAGAGAGGCCCAAGCAAGACGCGCCCCGAGGAGCGTCTTGCCACATGTCAACAATGGGTCTGACTGAGGGCCTCCAGGAGAGAAGCCCAAGCAAGATGCGCCCAAAGGAGCGTCTTGCCAAATGTAAACAATGGGTCTGACTGAGGGCCTCCAGGAGAGAAGCCCGAGCAAGACGCGCCCCGAGGAGCGTCTTGCCACATGTCAGCACTCGGTCTGACTGAGCGCCTCCAGGAGAGAGGCCCAAGCAAGACGCGCCCCGAGGAGCGTCTTGCCACGTGTCAACACTGGGTCTGACTGAGCGTCTCCAGGAGAGAGGCCCAAGCAAGATGCGCCCAAAGGAGCGTCTTGCCAAATGTAAACAATGGGTCTGACTGAGGGCCTCCAGGAGAGAAGCCCGAGCAAGACGCGCCCCGAGGAGCGTCTTGCCACATGTCAGCACTCGGTCTGACTGAGCGCCTCCAGGAGAGAGGCCCAAGCAAGATACGCCCCGAGGAGCGTCTTGCCACGTGTCAACACTGGGTCTGACTGAGCGTCTCCAGGAGAGAGGCCCAAGCAAGACGCGCCCCGAGGAGCGTCTTGCCACATGTAAGCACTGGGTCTGACTGAGCGCCTCCAGGAGAGAAGCCCCAACAAGACGCGCCCCGAGGAGAGTCTTACCACATGTCAGCACTCGGTCTGACTGAACGCCTCCAGGAGAGAAGCCCAAGCAAGACGCGCCCCGAGGAGCGTCTTGCCACATGTCAGCACTGGGTCTGACTGAGCGCCTCCAGGAGAGAGGCCCCAGCAAGATGCGCCCCGAGGAGCGTCTTGACACATGTCAACACTGGGGCTGACATAGGGCCTCCAGGAGAGAGGACCAAGCAAGATGCGCCCCGAGGAGCGTCTTGCCACATGTCAACAATGGGTCTGACTGAGGGCCTCCAGGAGAGAAGCCCAAGCAAGACGCGCCCCGAGGAGCGTCTTGCCACATGTCAACAATGGGTCTGACTGAGGGCCTCCAGGAGAGAAGCCCAAGCAAGATGCGCCCAAAGGAGCGTCTTGCCACATGTAAACAATGGGTCTGACTCAGGGCCTCCAGGAGAGAAGCCCAAGCAAGACGCGCCCCGAGCAGCGTCTTGCCAAATGTCAGCACTCGGTCTGACTGAGCGCCTCCAGGAGAGAGGCCAAAGCAAGACGCGCCCCGAGGAGCGTCTTGCCACATATCAACAATGGGTCTGACTGAGGGCCTCCATGAGAGAAGCCCAAAGAAGACGCGCCCCGAGGAGCGTCTTGCCACATGTCACCACTGGGTCTGACTGAGCGCCTCCAGGAGAGAGGCCCAAGCAAGACGCGGCCCGAGGAGCGTCTTGCCACGTGTCAACACTGGGTCTGACTGAGCGTCTCCAGGAGAGAGGCCCAAGCAAGACGCGCCCCGAGGAGCGTCTTGCCACATATCAACAATGGGTCTGACTGAGGGCCTCCATGAGAGAAGCCCAAGCAAGACGCGCCCCGAGGAGCGTCTTGCCACATGTCACCACTGGGTCTGACTGAGCGCCTCCAGGAGAGAGGCCCAAGCAAGACACGCCCCGAGGAGCGTCTTGCCACGTGTCAACACTGGGTCTGACTGAGCGTCTCCAGGAGAGAGGCCCAAGCAAGACGCGCCCCGAGGAGCGTCTTGCCACATGTCACCACTGGGTCTGACTGAGCGCCTCCAGGAGAGAGGCCCAATCAAGACGCGCCCCGAGGAGCGTCTTGCCACATGTAAGCACTGGGTCTGACTGAGCGCCTCCAGGAGAGAAGCCCCAGCAAGACGCGCCCCGAGGAGCGTCTTACCACATGTCAGCACTCGGTCTGACTGAACGCCTCCAGGAGAGAAGCCCAAGCAAGACGCGCCCCGAGGAGCGTCTTGCCACATGTCAGCACTCGGTCTGACTGAACGCCTCCAGGAGAGAAGCCCCAGCAAGACGCGCCCCGAGGAGCGTCTTGCCACATGTAAGCACTGGGTCTGACTGAGCGCCTCCAGGAGAGAGGCCCCAGCAAGACGCGCCCCGAGGAGCGTCTTGACACATGTCAACACTGGGGCTGACATAGGGCCTCCAGGAGAGAGGCCCAAGCAAGATGCGCCCCGAGGAGCGTCTTGCCACATGTCAGCACTCGGTCTGACTGAACGCCTCCAGGAGAGAAGCCCAAGCAAGACGCGCCCCGAGGAGCGTCTTGCCACATGTCAGCACTCGGTCTGACTGAACGCCTCCAGGAGAGAAGCCCCAGCAAGACACGCCCCGAGGAGCGTCTTGCCACATGTAAGCACTGGGTCTGACTGAGCGCCTCCAGGAGAGAGGCCCCAGCAAGACGCGCCCCGAGGAGCGTCTTGCCTTATGTCACCACTCGGTCTGACTGAGCGCCTCCAGGAGAGAGGCGCAAGCAAGACGCGCCCCGAGGAGCGTCTTGCCACATGTCAACAATGGGTCTGACTGAGGGCCTCCAGGAGAGAAGCCCAAGCAAGACGCGCCCCGAGGAGCGTCTTGCCACATGTCAGCACTCGGTCTCACTGAGCGACTCCAGGAGAGAAGCCCAAGCAAGACGCGCCCCGAGGAGCATCTTGTCACATGTCACCACTGGGTCTGACTGAGCGCCTCCAGGAGAGAGGCCCAAGCAAAACACGCCCCGAGGAGCGTCTTGCCACATGTCAACAATGAGTCTGACTGAGGGCCTCGAGGAGAGAAGCCCAAGCAAGACGCGTCGCGAGGAGCGTCTTGCCACATGTCGGCACTCGGTCTGACTGAACGCCTCTAGGAGAGAAGCCCCAGCAAGACGCGCCCCGAGGAGCGTCTTGCCACATATCAACAATGGGTCTGACTGAGGGCCTCCATGAGAGAAGCCCAAGCAAGACGCTCCCCGAGGAGCGTCTTGTCACATGTCACCACTGGGTCTGACTGAGCGCCTCCTGGAGAGAGGCCCAAGCAAGACGCGCCCCGAGGAGCGTCTTGCCACATGTAAGCACTGGGTCTGACTGAGCGCCTCCAGGAGAGAGGCCCCAGCAAGAAGCGCCCCGAGGAGCATCTTGCCTTATGTCAGCACTCGGTCTGACTGAGCGCCTCCAGGAGAGAGGCCCAAGCAAGACGCGCCCCGAGGAGCGTCTTGTCACATGTCACCACTGGGTCTGACTGAGCGCCTCCAGGAGAGAGGCCCAAGCAAGACGCGCCCCGAGGAGCGTCTTGCCACATGTAAGCACTGGGTCTGACTGAGGGCCTCCAGGAGAGAAGCCCCAGCAAGACGCGCCCCGAGGAGCGTCTTACCACATGTCAGCACTCGGTCTGACTGAACGCCTCCAGGAGAGAAGCCCAAGCAAGACGCGCCCCGAGGAGCGTCTTGCCACATGTCAGCACTCGGTCTGACTGAACGCCTCCAGGAGAGAAGCCCCAGCAAGACGCGCCCCGAGGAGCGTCTTGCCACATGTAAGCACTGGGTCTGACTGAGCGCCTCCAGGAGAGAGGCCCCAGCAAGACGCGCCCCGAGGAGCGTCTTGACACATGTCAACACTGGGGCTGACATAGGGCCTCCAGGAGAGAGGCCCAAGCAAGATGCGCCCCGAGGAGCGTCTTGCCACATGTCAGCACTCGGTCTGACTGAACGCCTCCAGGAGAGAAGCCCAAGCAAGACGCGCCCCGAGGAGCGTCTTGCCACATGTCAGCACTCGGTCTGACTGAACGCCTCCAGGAGAGAAGCCCCAGCAAGACACGCCCCAAGGAGCGTCTTGCCACATGTAAGCACTGGGTCTGACTGAGCGCCTCCAGGAGAGAGGCCCCAGCAAGACGCGCCCCGAGGAGCGTCTTGCCTTATGTCACCACTCGGTCTGACTGAGCGCCTCCAGGACAGAGGCGCAAGCAAGACGCGCCCCGAGTAGCGTCTTGCCACATGTCAACAATGGGTCTGACTGAGGGCCTCCAGGAGAGAAGCCCAAGCAAGACGCGCCCCGAGGAGCGTCTTGCCACATGCCAGCACTCGGTCTCACTGAGCGACTCCAGGAGAGAAGCCCAAGCAAGACGCGCCCCGAGGAGCATCTTGTCACATGTCACCACTGGGTCTGACTGAGCGCCTCCAGGAGAGAGGCCCAAGCAAAACACGCCCCGAGGAGCGTCTTGCCACATGTCAACAATGAGTCTGACTGAGGGCCTCGAGGAGAGAAGCCCAAGCAAGACGCGTCGCGAGGAGCGTCTTGCCACATGTCGGCACTCGGTCTGACTGAACGCCTCTAGGAGAGAAGCCCCAGCAAGACGCGCCCCGAGGAGCGTCTTGCCACATATCAACAATGGGTCTGACTGAGGGCCTCCATGAGAGAAGCCCAAGCAAGACGCGCCCCGAGGAGCGTCTTGTCACATGTCACCACTGGGTCTGACTGAGCGCCTCCTGGAGAGAGGCCCAAGCAAGACGCGCCCCGAGGAGCGTCTTGCCACATGTAAGCACTGGGTCTGACTGAGCGCCTCCAGGAGAGAGGCCCCAGCAAGAAGCGCCCCGAGGAGCATCTTGCCTTATGTCAGCACTCGGTCTGACTGAGCGCCTCCAGGAGAGAGGCCCAAGCAAGACGCGCCCCGAGGAGTGTCTTGTCACATGTCACCACTGGGTCTGACTGAGCGCCTCCAGGAGAGAGGCCCAAGCAAGACGCGCCCCGAGGAGCGTCTTGCCACATGTCAACAATGGGTCTGACTGAGGGCCTCCAGGAGAGAAGCCCAAGCAAGATGCGCCCAAAGGAGCGTCTTGCCACATGTAAACAATGGGTCTGACTGAGGGCCTCCAGGAGAGAAGCCCAAGCAAGACGCGCCCCGAGGAGCGTCTTGCCACATGTCAGCACTCGGTCTGACTGAGCGCCTCCAGGAGAGAAGCCCCTGCAAGACGCGCCCCGAGGAGCGTCTTGCCACATGTAAGCACTGGGTCTGACTGAGCGCCTCCAGGAGAGAAGCCCCAGCAAGACGCGCCCCGAGGAGCGTCTTGCCACATGTAAGCACTGGGTCTGACTGAGCGCCTCCAGGAGAGAGGCCCAAGCAAGACGCGCCCCGAGGAGCGTCTTGCCACATGTCAGCACTCGGTCTGACTGAACGCCTCCAGGAGAGAAGCCCAAGCAAGACGCGCCCCGAGGAGCGTCTTGCCACATGTCAGCACTCGGTCTGACTGAACGCCTCCAGGAGAGAAGCCCCAGCAAGACACGCCCCGAGGAGCGTCTTGCCACATGTAAGCACTGGGTCTGACTGAGCGCCTCCAGGAGAGAGGCCCAAGCAAGACGCGCCCCGCGGAGCGTCTTGCCACATGTCAACAATGGGTCTGACTGAGGGCCTCCATGAGAGAAGCCCAAGCAAGACGCGCCCCGAGGAGCATCTTGCCACATGTCAGCACTCGGTCTGACTGAGCGACTCCAGGAGAGAGGCCCAAGCAAGACGGACCCCGAGGAGCGTCTTGACACATGTCAACACTGGGGCTGACAGAGGGCCTCCAGGAGAGAGGCCCAAGCAAGATGCACCCCGAGGAGCGTCTTGCCACTTGTCAACAATGGGTCTGACTGAGGGCCTCCAAGAGAGAAGCCCAAGCAAGACACGCCCCGAGGAGCGTCTTGCACCATGTCAACACTGGGTCTGACTGAGCACCTCCAGGAGAGAGGCCCAAGCAAGACTCGCCCCGAGGAGCGTCTTGCCACATATCAACAATGGGTCTGACTGAGGGCCTCCATGAGAGAAGCCCAAGCAAGACGCGCCCCGAGGAGCGTCTTGCCACATGTCAGCACTCGGTCTGACTGAGCGCCTCCAGGAGAGAGGCCCAAGCAAGACGCGCCCCGAGGAGCGTCTTGCCACATATCAACAATGGGTCTGACTGAGGGCCTCCATGAGAGAAGCCCAAGCAAGACGCGCCCCGAGGAGCGTCTTGTCACGTGTCAACACTGGGTCTGACTGAGCGTCTCCAGGAGAGAGGCCCAAGCAAGACGCGCCCCGAGGAGCGTCTTGCCACATGTCACCACTGGGTCTGACTGAGCGCCTCCAGGAGAGAGGCCCAAGCAAGACACGCCCCGAGGAGCGTCTTGCCACATGTCAACAATGAGTCTGACTGAGGGCCTCCAGGAGAGAAGCCCAAGCAAGACGCGTCCCGAGGAGTGTCTTGCCACATGTCAGCACTCGGTCTGACTGAACGCCTCCAGGAGAGAAGCCCCAGCAAGACGCGCCCCGAGGAGCGTCTTGCCACATGTAAGCACTGGGTCTGACTGAGCGCCTCCAGGAGAGAGGCCCCAGCAAGACGCGCCCCGAGGAGCGTCTTGCCTTATGTCAGCACTCGGTCTGACTGAGCGCCTCCAGGAGAGAGGCCCAGGCAAGACGCGTCCCGAGGAGTGTCTTGCCACATGTCAACAATGAGTCTGACTGAGGGCCTCCAGGAGAGAAGCCCAAGCAAGACGCGTCCCGAGGAGTGTCTTGCCACATGTCAACAATGGGTCTTACTGAGGGCCTCCAGGAGAGAAGCCCAAGCAAGACGCGCCCCGAGGAGCGTCTTGCCACATGTCAGCACTCGGTCTGACTGAGCGCCTCCAGGAGAGAGGCCCAAGCAAGACGCAGCCCGAGGAGCGTCATGACACATGTCAACACTGGGGCTGACGAGGAACTCCAGGAGAGAGGCCCAAGCAAGATGCGCCCCGAGGAGCGTCTTGCCACATGTAAACAATGGGTCTGACTGAGGGCCTCCAGGAGAGAAGCCCAAGCAAGACGCGCCCCGAGGAGCGTCTTGCCACATGTCAGCACTCGGTCTGACTGAGCGCCTCCAGGAGAGAGGCCCAAGCAAGACGCGCCCCGAGGAGCGTCTTGCCACATATCAACAATGGGTCTGACTGAGGGCCTCCATGAGAGAAGCCCAAGCAAGACGCGCCCCGAGGAGCGTCTTGTCACGTGTCAACACTGGGTCTGACTGAGCGTCTCCAGGAGAGAGGCCCAAGCAAGACGCGCCCCGAGGAGCGTCTTGCCACATGTAAGCACTGGGTCTGACTGAGCGCCTCCAGGAGAGAGGCCCCAGCAAGACGCGCCCCGAGGAGCGTCTTGCCTTATGTCAGCACTCGGTCTGACTGAGCGCCTCCAGGAGAGAGGCCCAAGCAAGACGCGCCCCGAGGAGCGTCTTGCCACATGTCAACAATGGGTCTGACTGAGGGCCTCCAGGAGAGAAGCCCAAGCAAGACGCGCCCCGAGGAGCGTCTTGCCACATGTCAACAATGGGTCTGACTGAGCGCCTCCAGGAGAGAGGCCCAAGCAAGACGCGCCCCGAGGAGCGTCTTTCCACATGTCACCACTGGGTCTGACTGAGCGCCTCCAGGAGAGAGGCCCAAGCAAGACGCGCCCCGAGGAGTGTCTTGCCACATGTCAACAATGGGTCTGACTGAAGGCCTCCAGGAGAGAAGCCCAAGCAAGACGCGTCCCGAGGAGCGTCTTGCCACATGTCAGCACTCGGTCTGACTGAACGCCTCCAGGAGAGAAGCCCCAGCAAGACGCGCCCCGAGGAGCGTCTTGCCACATGTCAGCACTCGGTCTGACTGAGCGCCTCCAGGAGAGAGGCCCAAGCAAGACGCGCCCCGAGGAGCGTCTTGCCACATATCAACAATGGGTCTGACTGAGGGCCTCCATGAGAGAAGCCCAAGCAAGACGCGCCCCGAGGAGCGTCTTGCCACATGTCACCACTGGGTCTGACTGAGCGCCTCCAGGAGAGAGGCCCAAGCAAGACACGCCCCGGGGAGCGTCTTGCCTTATGTCAGCACTCGGTCTGACTGAGCGCCTCCAGGAGAGAGGCCCAAGCAAGACGCGTCCCGAGGAGTGTCTTGCCACATGTCAACAATGAGTCTGACTGAGGGCCTCCAGGAGAGAAGCCCAAGCAAGATGCGTCCCGAGGAGTGTCTTGCCACATGTCAACAATGGGTCTGACTGAGGGCCTCCAGGAGAGAAGCCCAAGCAAGACGCGCCCCGAGGAGCGTCTTGCCACATGTCAGCACTCGGTCTGACTGAGCGCCTCCAGGAGAGAGGCCCAAGCAAGACGCACCCCGAGGAGCGTCTTGACACATGTCAACACTGGGGCTGACAGAGGAACTCCAGGAGAGAGGCCCAAGCAAGATGCGCCCCGAGGAGCGTCTTGCCACATGTAGACAATGGGTCTGACTGAGGGCCTCCAGGAGAGAAGCCCAAGCAAGACGCGCCCCGAGGAGCGTCTTGCCACATGTCAGCACTCGGTCTGACTGAGCGCCTCCAGGAGAGAGGCCCAAGCAAGACGCGCCCCGAGGAGCGTCTTGCCACATATCAACAATGGGTCTGACTGAGGGCCTCCATGAGAGAAGCCCAAGCAAGACGCGCCCCGAGGAGCGTCTTGTCACGTGTCAACACTGGGTCTGACTGAGCGTCTCCAGGAGAGAGGCCCCAGCAAGACGCGCCCCGAGGAGCGTCTTGCCACATGTAAGCACTGGGTCTGACTGAGCGCCTCCAGGAGAGAGGCCCCAGCAAGATGCGCCCCGAGGAGCGTCTAGCCTTATGTCAGCACTCGGTCTGACTGAGCGCCTCCAGGAGAGAGGCCCAAGCAAGACGCGCCCCGAGGAGCGTCTTGCCACATGTCAACAATGGGTCTGACTGAGGGCCTCCAGGAGAGAAGCCCAAGCAAGACGCGCCCCGAGGAGCGTCTTGCCACATGTCAACAATGGGTCTGACTGAGCGCCTCCAGGAGAGAGGCCCAAGCAAGACGCGCCCCGAGGACCGTCTTGCCACATGTCACCACTGGGTCTGACTGAGCGCCTCCAGGAGAGAGGCCCAAGCAAGACGCGCCCTGAGGAGCGTCTTGCCACATGTCAACAATGGGTCTGACTGAGGGCCTCCAGGAGAGAAGCCCAAGCAAGACGCGTCCCGAGGAGCGTCTTGCCACATGTCAGCACTCGGTCTGACTGAACGCCTCCAGGAGAGAAGCCCCAGCAAGACGCGCCCCGAGGAGCGTCTTGCCACATGTAAGCACTGGGTCTGACTGAGCGCCTCCAGGAGAGAGGCCCAAGCAAGACGCGCCCCGAGGAGCGTCTTGCCACATGTCAACAATGGGTCTGACTGAGGGCCTCCAGGAGAGAAGCCCAAGCAAGATGCGCCCAAAGGAGCGTCTTGCCAAATGTAAACAATGGGTCTGACTGAGGGCCTCCAGGAGAGAAGCCCGAGCAAGACGCGCCCCGAGGAGCGTCTTGCCACATGTCAGCACTCGGTCTGACTGAGCGCCTCCAGGAGAGAGGCCCAAGCAAGACGCGCCCCGAGGAGCGTCTTGCCACATATCAACAATGGGTCTGACTGAGGGCCTCCATGAGAGAAGCCCAAGCAAGACGCGCCCCGAGGAGCGTCTTGCCACATGTCACCACTGGGTCTGACTGAGCGCCTCCAGGAGAGAGGCCCAAGCAAGACACGCCCCGAGGAGCGTCTTGCCACGTGTCAACACTGGGTCTGACTGAGCGTCTCCAGGAGAGAGGCCCAAGCAAGACGCGCCCCGAGGAGCGTCTTGCCACATGTCACCACTGGGTCTGACTGAGCGCCTCCAGGAGAGAGGCCCAATCAAGACGCGCCCCGAGGAGCGTCTTGCCACATGTAAGCACTGGGTCTGACTGAGCGCCTCCAGGAGAGAAGCCCCAGCAAGACGCGCCCCGAGGAGAGTCTTACCACATGTCAGCACTCGGTCTGACTGAACGCCTCCAGGAGAGAAGCCCAAGCAAGACGCGCCCCGAGGATCGTCTTGCCACATGTAAGCACTGGGTCTGACTGAGCGCCTCCAGGAGAGAGGCCCCAGCAAGACGCGCCCCGAGGAGCGTCTTGACACATGTCAACACTGGGGCTGACATAGGGCCTCCAGGAGAGAGGCCCAAGCAAGATGCGCCCCGAGGAGCGTCTTGCCACATGTCAACAATGGGTCTGACTGAGGGCCTCCAGGAGAGAAGCCCAAGCAAGACGCGCCCCGAGGAGCGTCTTGTCACGTGTCAACACTGGGTCTGACTGAGCATCTCCAGGAGAGAGGCTCAAGCAAGACGCGCCCCGAAGAGCGTCTTGCCACATGTCAACACTGGGTCTGACTGAGAGCCTCCAGGAGAGAGGCCCAAGCAAGACGCGCCCCGAGGAGCGTCTTGCCACATGTAAGCACTGGGTCTGACTGAGCGCCTCCAGGAGAGAGGCCCAAGCAAGATGCCGCCAAAGGAGCGTCTTGCCACATGTAAACAATGGGTCTGACTCAGGGCCTCCAGGAGAGAAGCCCAAGCAAGACGCGCCCCGAGCAGCGTCTTGCCACATGTCAGCACTCGGTCTGACTGAGCGCCTCCAGGAGAGAGGCCAAAGCAAGACGCGCCCCGAGGAGCGTCTTGCCACATATCAACAATGGGTCTGACTGAGGGCCTCCATGAGAGAAGCCCAAGCAAGACGCGCCCCGAGGAGCGTCTTGCCACATGTCACCACTGGGTCTGACTGAGCGCCTCCAGGAGAGAGGCCCAAGCAAGACGCGCCCCGAGGAGCGTCTTGCCACGTGTCAACACTGGGTCTGACTGAGCGTCTCCAGGAGAGAGGCCCAAGCAAGACGCGCCCCGAGGAGCGTCTTGCCACATATCAACAATGGGTCTGACTGAGGGCCTCCATGAGAGAAGCCCAAGCAAGACGCGCCCCGAGGAGCATCTTGCCACATGTCACCACTGGGTCTGACTGAGCGCCTCCAGGAGAGAGGCCCAAGCAAGACACACCCCGAGGAGCGTCTTGGCACGTGTCAACACTGGGTCTGACTGAGCGTCTCCAGGAGAGAGGCCCAAGCAAGACGCGCCCCGAGGAGCGTCTTGCCACATGTCACCACTGGGTCTGACTGAGCGCCTCCAGGAGAGAGGCCCAATCAAGACGCGCCCCGAGGAGCGTCTTGCCACATGTAAGCACTGGGTCTGACTGAGCGCCTCCAGGAGAGAAGCCACAGCAAGACGCGCCCCGAGGAGCGTCTTACCACATGTCAGCACTCGGTCTGACTGAACGCCTCCAGGAGAGAAGCCCAAGCAAGACGCGCCCCGAGGAGCGTCTTGCCACATGTCAGCACTCGGTCTGACTAAACGCCTCCAGGAGAGAAGCCCCAGCAAGACGCGCCCCGAGGAGCGTCTTGCCACATGTAAGCACTGGGTCTGACTGAGCGCCTCCAGGAGAGAGGCCCCAGCAAGACGCGCCCCGAGGAGCGTCTTGACACATGTCAACACTGGGGCTGACATAGGGCCTCCAGGAGAGAGGCCCAAGCAAGATGCGCCCCGAGGAGCGTCTTGCCACATGTCAACAATGGGTCTGACTGAGGGCCTCCAGGAGAGAAGCCCAAGCAAGACGCGCCCCGAGGAGCGTCTTGCCACATGTAAGCACTGGGTCTGACTGAGCGCCTCCAGGAGAGAAGCCCCAGCAAGACGCGCCCCGAGGAGCGTCTTACCACATGTCAGCACTGGGTCTGACTGAGCGCCTCCAGGAGAGAGGCCCCAGCAAGACGCGCCCCGAGGAGCGTCTTGACACATGTCAACACTGGGGCTGACAGAGGGCCTCCAAGAGAGAGGCCCAAGCAAGATGCGCCCCAAGGAGCGTCTTGCCACATGTAAACAATGGGTCTGACTGAGGGCCTCCAGGAGAGAAGCCCAAGCAAGACGCGCCCCGAGGAGCGTCTTGCCACATGTCAGCACTCGGTCTGACTGAGCGCCTCCAGGAGAGAGGCCCAAGCAAGACGCGCCCCGAGGAGCGTCTTGCCACATATCAACAATGGGTCTGACTGAGGGCCTCCATGAGAGAAGCCCAAGCAAGACGCGCCCCGAGGAGCGTCTTGTCACGTGTTAACACTGGGTCTGACTGAGCATCTCCAGGAGAGAGGCTCAAGCAAGACGCGCCCCGAAGAGCGTCTTGCCACATGTCACCACTGGGTCTGACTGAGCGCCTCCAGGAGAGAGGCCCAAGCAAGACGCGCCCCGAGGAGCGTCTTGCCACATGTAAGCACTGGGTCTGACTGAGCGCCTCCAGGAGAGAGGCCCCAGCAAGACGCGCCCCGAGGAGCGTCTTGCCTTATGTCAGCACTCGGTCTGACTGAGCGCCTCCAGGAGAGAGGCCCAAGCAAGACGCGCCCCGAGGAGCGTCTTGCCACATGTCAACAATGGGTCTGACTGAGGGCCTCCAAGAGAGAAGCCTAAGCATGACGCGCCCCGAGGAGCGTCTTGCACCATGTCAACACTGGGTCTGACTGAGCACCTCCAGGAGAGAGGCCCAAGCAAGACTCGCCCCGAGGAGCGTCTTGCCACATATCAACAATGGGTCTGACTGAGGGCCTCCATGAGAGAAGCCCAAGCAAGACGCGCCCCGAGGAGCGTCTTGCCACATGTCAGCACTCGGTCTGACTGAGCGCCTCCAGGAGAGAGGCCCAAGCAAGACGCGCCCCGAGGAGCGTCTTGCCACATGTCAGCACTCGGTCTGACTGAGCGCCTTCAGGAGAGAGGCCCCAGCAAGACGCGCCCCGAGGAGCGTCTTGCCTTATGTCAGCACTCGGTCTGACTGAGCGCCTCCAGGAGAGAGGCCCAAGCAAGACGCGCCCCGAGGAGCGTCTTGCCACATGTCAACAATGGGTCTGACTGAGGGCCTCCAAGAGAGAAGCCTAAGCATGACGCGCCCCGAGGAGCGTCTTGCACCATGTCAACACTGGGTCTGACTGAGCACCTCCAGGAGAGAGGCCCAAGCAAGACTCGCCCCGAGGAGCGTCTTGCCACATATCAACAATGGGTCTGACTGAGGGCCTCCATGAGAGAAGCCCAAGCAAGACGCGCCCCGAGGAGCGTCTTGCCACATGTCAGCACTCGGTCTGACTGAGCGCCTCCAGGAGAGAGGCCCAAGCAAGACGCGCCCCGAGGAGGGTCTTGCCACATATCAACAATGGGTCTGAATGAGGGCCTCCATGAGAGAAGCCCAAGCAAGACGCGCCCCGAGGAGCGTCTTGTCACGTGTCAACACTGGGTCTGACTGAGCGTCTCCAGGAGAGAGGCCCAAGCAAGACGCGCCCCGAGGAGCGTCTTGCCACATGTCACCACTCGGTCTGACTGAGTGCCTCCAGGAGAGAGGCCCAAGCAAGACGCGCCCCGAGGAGCGTCTTGCCACATGTCAACAATGAGTCTGACTGAGGGCCTCCAGGAGAGAAGCCCAAGCAAGACGCGTCCCGAGGAGTGTCTTGCCACATGTCAGCACTCGGTCTGAATGAGCGCCTCCAGGAGAGAGGCCCAAGCAAGACGCGCCCCGAGGAGCGTCTTGCCACATATCAACAATGGGTCTGACTGAGGGCCTCCATGAGAGAAGCCCAAGCAAGACGCGCCCCGAGGAGCGTCTTGTCACGTGTCAACACTGGGTCTGACTGAGCGTCTCCAGGAGAGAGGCCCAAGCAAGACGCGCCCTGAGGAGCTTCTTGCCACATGTCACCACTGGGTCTGACTGAGCGCCTCCAGGAGAGAGGCCCAAGCAAGACGCGCCCCGAGGAGCGTCTTGCCACATGTCAACAATGAGTCTGACTGAGGGCCTCCAGGAGAGAATCCCAAGCAAGACGCGTCCCGTGGAGTGTCTTGCCACATGTCAGCACTCGGCCTGACTGAGCGCCTCCAGGAGAGAGGCCCAAGCAAGACGCGCCCCGAGGAGCGTCTTGCCACATATCAACAATGGGTCTGACTGAGGGCCTCCATGAGAGAGGACCAAGCAAGACGCGCCCCGAGGAGTGTCTTGTCACGTGTCAACACTGGGTCTGACTGAGCGTCTCCAGGAGAGAGGCCCAAGCAAGACGCGCCCCGAGGAGCGTCTTGCCACATGTCAACAATGGGTCTGACTGAGGGCCTCCAGGAGAGAAGCCCAAGCAAGACGCGTCCCGAGGAGCGTCTTGCCACATGTCAGCACTCGGTCTGACTGAACGCCTCCAGGAGAGAAGCCCCAGCAAGACGCGCCCCGAGGAGCGTCTTGCCACATGTAAGCACTGGGTCTGACTGAGCGCCTCCAGGAGAGAGGCCCAAGCAAGACGCGCCCCGAGGAGCGTCTTGCCACATGTCAACAATGGGTCTGACTGAGGGCCTCCAGGAGAGAAGCCCAAGCAAGATGCGCCCAAAGGCGCGTCTTGCCACATGTAAACAATGGGTCTGACTGAGGGCCTCCAGGAGAGAAGCCTAAGCAAGACGCGCCCCGAGGAGCGTCTTGCCACATGTCAGCACTCGGTCTGACTGAGCGCCTCCAGGAGAGAGGCCCAAGCAAGACGCGCCCCGAGGAGCGTCTTGCCACATATCAACAATGGGTCTGACTGAGGGCCTCCAGGAGAGAGGCCCAAGCAAGACGCGCCCCGAGGAGCGTCTTGCCACATGTCAACAATGAGTCTGACTGAGGGCCTCCAGGAGAGAATCCCAAGCAAGACGCGTCCCGTGGAGTGTCTTGCCACATGTCAGCACTCGGCCTGACTGAGCGCCTCCAGGAGAGAGGCCCAAGCAAGACGCGCCCCGAGGAGCGTCTTGCCACATATCAACAATGGGTCTGACTGAGGGCCTCCATGAGAGAGGACCAAGCAAGACGCGCCCCGAGGAGCGTCTTGTCACGTGTCAACACTGGGTCTGACTGAGCGTCTCCAGGAGAGAGGCCCAAGCAAGACGCGCCCCGAGGAGCGTCTTGCCACATGTCAACAATGGGTCTGACTGAGGGCCTCCAGGAGAGAAGCCCAAGCAAGACGCGTCCCGAGGAGCGTCTTGCCACATGTCAGCACTCGGTCTGACTGAACGCCTCCAGGAGAGAAGCCCCAGCAAGATGCGCCCCGAGGAGCGTCTTGCCACATGTAAGCACTGGGTCTGACTGAGCGTCTCCAGGAGAGAGGCCCAAGCAAGACGCCCCGAGGAGCGTCTTGCCACATGTCAACAATGGGTCTGACTGAGGGCCTCCAGGAGAGAAGCCCAAGCAAGATGCGCCCAAAGGAGCGTCTTGCCACATGTAAACAATGGGTCTGACTGAGGGCCTCCAGGAGAGAAGCCTAAGCAAGACGCGCCCCGAGGAGCGTCTTGCCACATGTCAGCACTCGGTCTGACTGAGAGCCTCCAGGAGAGAGGCCCAAGCAAGACGCGCCCCGAGGAGCGTCTTGCCACATATCAACAATGGGTCTGACTGAGGGCCTCCATGAGAGAAGCCCAAGCAAGACGCGCCCCGAGGAGCGTCTTGCCACATGTCACCACTGGGTCTGACTGAGCGCCTCCAGGAGAGAGGCCCAAGCAAGACACGCCCCGAGGAGAGTCTTGCCACGTGTCAACACTGGGTCTGACTGAGCGTCTCCAGGAGAGAGGCCCAAGCAAGACGCGCCCCGAGGAGCGTCTTGCCACATGTCACCACTGGGTCTGACTGAGCGCCTCCAGGAGAGAGGCCCAATCAAGAAGCGCCCCGAGGAGCGTCTTGCCACATGTAATCACTGGGTCTGACTGAGCGCCTCCAGGAGAGAAGCCCCAGCAAGACGCGCCCCGAGGAGCGTCTTACCACATGTCAGCACTCTGTCTGACTGAACGCCTCCAGGAGAGAAGCCCAAGCAAGACGCGCCCCGAGGAGCGTCTTGCCACATGTAAGCACTGGGTCTGACTGAGCGCCTCCAGGAGAGAGGCCCCAGCAAGACGCGCCCCGAGGAGCGTCTTGACACATGTCAACACTGGGGCTGACATAGGGCCTCCAGGAGAGAGGCCCAAGCAAGATGCGCCCCGAGGAGCGTCTTGCCACATGTAAACAATGGGTCTGTCTGAGGGCCTCCAGGAGAGAAGCACAAGCAAGACGCGCCCCGAGGAGCGTCTTGCCAAATGTCAACAATGGGTCTGACTGAGGGCCTCCAGGAGAGAAGCCCAAGCAAGACGCGCCCCGAGGAGCGTCTTGCCACATGTCAGCACTCGGTCTGACTGAGCGCCTCCAGGAGAGAGGCCCAAGCAAGACGCACCCCGAGGAGCGTCTTGACACATGTCAACACTGGGGCTGACAGAGGGCCTCCAGGAGAGAGGCCCAAGCAAGATGCGCCCCAAGGAGCGTTTTGCCACATGTAAACAATGGGTCTGACTGAGGGCCTCCAGGAGAGAAGCCCAAGCAAGACGCGCCCCGAGGAGCGTCTTGCCACATGTCAGCACTCGGTCTGACTGAGCGCCTCCAGGAGAGAGGCCAAAGCAAGACGCGCCCCGAGGAGCGTCTTGCCACATATCAACAATGGGTCTGACTGAGGGCCTCCATGAGAGAAGCCCAAGCAAGACGCGCCCCGAGGAGCGTCTTGTCACGTGTCAACACTGGGTCTGACTGAGCATCTCCAGGAGAGAGGCTCAAGCAAGACGCGCCCCGAAGAGCGTCTTGCCACATGTAAGCACTGGGTCTGACTGAGCGCCTCCAGGAGAGAGGCCCAAGCAAGACGCGCCCCGAGGAGCGTCTTGCCACATGTCAACAATGGGTCTGACTGAGGGCCTCCAGGAGAGAAGCCCAAGCAAGATGCGCCCAAAGGAGCGTCTTGCCACATGTAAACAATGGGTCTGACTCAGGGCCTCCAGGAGAGAAGCCCAAGCAAGACGCGCCCCGAGCAGCGTCTTGCCACATGTCAGCACTCGGTCTGACTGAGCACCTCCAGGAGAGAGGCCCAAGCAAGACGCGCCCCGAGGAGCGTCTTGCCACATATCAACAATGGGTCTGACTGAGGGCCTCCATGAGAGAAGCCCAAGCAAGACGCGCCCCGAGGAGCGTCTTGCCACATGTCACCACTGGGTCTGACTGAGCGCCTCCAGGAGAGAGGCCCAAGCAAGACGCGCCCCGAGGAGCGTCTTGCCACGTGTCAACACTGGGTCTGACTGAGGGCCTCCAGGAGAGAGGCCCCAGCAAGACTTGCCCCGAGGAGCATCTTGCCTTATGTCAGCACTCGGTCTGACTGAGCGCCTCCAGGAGAGAGGCCCAAGCAAGACGTGCCCCGAGGAGCGTCTTGCCACATGTCAACAATGGGTCTGACTGAGGGCCTCCAGGAGAGAAGCCCAAGCAAGACGCGCCAAGAGGAGCGTCTTGCCACATGTCAACAATGGGTCTGACTGAGGGCCTCCAAGAGAGAAGCCTAAGCAAGACGCGCCCCGAGGAGCGTCTTGCCACATGTCACCACTCGGTCTGACTGAGTGCCTCCAGGAGAGAGGCCGAAGCAAGACGCGCCCCGAGGAGCGTCTTGCCACATGTCAACAATGAGTCTGACTGAGGGCCTCCAGGAGAGAAGCCCAAGCAAGACGCGTCCCGAGGAGTGTCTTGCCACATGTCAGCACTCGGTCTGAATGAGCGCCTCCAGGAGAGAGGCCCAAGCAAGACGCACCCCGAGGAGCGTCTTGCCACATATCAACAATGGGTCTGACTGAGGGCCTCCATGAGAGAAGCCCAAGCAAGACGCGCCCCGAGGAGCGTCTTGTCACGTGTCAACACTGGGTCTGACTGAGCGTCTCCAGGAGAGAGGCCCAAGCAAGACGCGCCCTGAGGAGCTTCTTGCCACATGTCACCACTGGGTCTGACTGAGCGCCTCCAGGAGAGAGGCCCAAGCAAGACGCGCCCCGAGGAGCGTCTTGCCACATGTCAACAATGAGTCTGACTGAGGGCCTCCAGGAGAGAAGCCCAAGCAAGACGCGTCCCGAGGAGTGTCTTGCCACATGTCAGCACTCGGCCTGATTGAGCGCCTCCAGGAGAGAGGCCCAAGCAAGACGCGCCCCGAGGAGCGTCTTGCCACATATCAACAATGGGTCTGACTGAGGGCCTCCATGAGAGAAGCCCAAGCAAGACGCGCCCCGAGGAGCGTCTTGTCACGTGTCAACACTGGGTCTGACTGAGCATCTCCAGGAGAGAGGCCCAAGCAAGACGCGCCCCGAGGAGCGTCTTGCCACTTGTCACCACTGGGTCTGACTGAGCGCCTCCAGGAGAGAAGCCCAAGCAAGACGCGCCCCGAGGAGCGTCTTGCCACATGTCAACAATGAGTCTGACTGAGGGCCTCCAGGAGAGAAGCCCAAGCAAGACGCGTCCCGAGGAGTGTCTTGCCACATGTCAGCACTCGGTCTGACTGAACGCCTCCAGGAGAGAAGCCCCAGCAAGACGCGCCCCGAGGAGCGTCTTGCCACATGTAAACAATGGGTCTGACTCAGGGCCTCCAGGAGAGAAGCCCAAGCAAGACGCGCCCCGAGCAGCGTCTTGCCACATGTCAGCACTCGGTCTGACTGAGCGCCTCCAGGAGAGAGGCCAAAGCAAGACGCGCCCCGAGGAGCGTCTTGCCACATATCAACAATGGGTCTGACTGAGGGCCTCCATGAGAGAAGCCCAAGCAAGACGCGCCCCGAGGAGCGTCTTGCCACATGTCACCACTGGGTCTGACTGAGCGCCTCCAGGAGAGAGGCCCAAGCAAGACGCGCCCCGAGGAGCGTCTTGCCACGTGTCAACACTGGGTCTGACTGAGCGTCTCCAGGAGAGAGGCCCAAGCAAGACGCGCCCCGAGGAGCGTCTTGCCACATATCAACAATGGGTCTGACTGAGGGCCTCCATGAGAGAAGCCCAAGCAAGACGCGCCCCGAGGAGCATCTTGCCACATGTCACCACTGGGTCTGACTGAGCGCCTCCAGGAGAGAGGCCCAAGCAAGACACGCCCCGAGGAGCGTCTTGGCACGTGTCAACACTGGGTCTGACTGAGCGTCTCCAGGAGAGAGGCCCAAGCAAGACGCGCCCCGAGGAGCGTCTTGCCACATGTCACCACTGGGTCTGACTGAGCGCCTCCAGGAGAGAGGCCCAAGCAAGACGCGCCCCGAGGAGCGTCTTGCCACATGTCAGCACTCGGTCTGACTGAACGCCTCCAGGAGAGAAGCCCCAGCAAGACGCGCCCCGAGGAGCGTCTTGCCACATGTAAGCACTGGGTCTGACTGAGCGCCTCCAGGAGAGAGGCCCCAGCAAGACGCGCCCCGAGGAGCGTCTTGACACATGTCAACACTGGGGCTGACATAGGGCCTCCAGGAGAGAGGCCCAAGCAAGATGCGCCCCGAGGAGCGTCTTGCCACATGTCAACAATGGGTCTGACTGAGGGCCTCCAGGAGAGAAGCCCCAGCAAGACGCGCCCCGAGGAGCGTCTTACCACATGTCAGCACTGGGTCTGACTGAGCGCCTCCAGGAGAGAGGCCCCAGCAAGACGCGCCCCGAGGAGCGTCTTGACACATGTCAACACTGGGGCTGACAGAGGGCCTCCAGGAGAGAGGCCCAAGCAAGATGCGCCCCAAGGAGCGTCTTGCCACATGTAAACAATGGGTCTGACTGAGGGCCTCCAGGAGAGAAGCCCAAGCAAGACGCGCCCCGAGGAGCGTCTTGCCACATGTCAGCACTCGGTCTGACTGAGCGCCTCCAGGAGAGAGGCCCAAGCAAGACGCGCCCCGAGGAGCGTCTTGCCACATATCAACAATGGGTCTGACTGAGGGCCTCCATGAGAGAAGCCCAAGCAAGACGCGCCCCGAGGAGCGTCTTGTCACGTGTTAACACTGGGTCTGACTGAGCATCTCCAGGAGAGAGGCTCAAGCAAGACGCGCCCCGAAGAGCGTCTTGCCACATGTCACCACTGGGTCTGACTGAGCGCCTCCAGGAGAGAGGCCCAAGCAAGACGCGCCCCGAGGAGCGTCTTGCCTTATGTCAGCACTCGGTCTGACTGAGCGCCTCCAGGAGAGAGGCCCAAGCAAGACGCGCCCCGAGGAGCGTCTTGCCACATGTCAACAATGGGTCTGACTGAGGGCCTCCAAGAGAGAAGCCTAAGCATGACGCGCCCCGAGGAGCGTCTTGCACCATGTCAACACTGGGTCTGACTGAGCACCTCCAGGAGAGAGGCCCAAGCAAGACTCGCCCCGAGGAGCGTCTTGCCACATATCAACAATGGGTCTGACTGAGGGCCTCCATGAGAGAAGCCCAAGCAAGACGCGCCCCGAGGAGCGTCTTGCCACATGTCAGCACTCGGTCTGACTGAGCGCCTCCAGGAGAGAGGCCCAAGCAAGACGCGCCCCGAGGAGCGTCTTGCCACATGTCAGCACTCGGTCTGACTGAGCGCCTCCAGGAGAGAGGCCCCAGCAAGACGCGCCCCGAGGAGCGTCTTGCCTTATGTCAGCACTCGGTCTGACTGAGCGCCTCCAGGAGAGAGGCCCAAGCAAGACGCGCCCCGAGGAGCGTCTTGCCACATGTCAACAATGGGTCTGACTGAGGGCCTCCAAGAGAGAAGCCTAAGCATGACGCGCCCCGAGGAGCGTCTTGCACCATGTCAACACTGGGTCTGACTGAGCACCTCCAGGAGAGAGGCCCAAGCAAGACTCGCCCCGAGGAGCGTCTTGCCACATATCAACAATGGGTCTGACTGAGGGCCTCCATGAGAGAAGCCCAAGCAAGACGCGCCCCGAGGAGCGTCTTGCCACATGTCAGCACTCGGTCTGACTGAGCGCCTCCAGGAGAGAGGCCCAAGCAAGACGCGCCCCGAGGAGCGTCTTGCCACATATCAACAATGGGTCTGAATGAGGGCCTCCATGAGAGAAGCCCAAGCAAGACGCGCCCCGAGGAGCGTCTTGTCACGTGTCAACACTGGGTCTGACTGAGCGTCTCCAGGAGGGAGGCCCAAGCAAGACGCGCCCCGAGGAGCGTCTTGCCACATGTCAGCACTCGGTCTGAATGAGCGCCTCCAGGAGAGAGGCCCAAGCAAGACGCGCCCCGAGGAGCGTCTTGCCACATATCAACAATGGGTCTGACTGAGGGCCTCCATGAGAGAAGCCCAAGCAAGACGCGCCCCGAGGAGCGTCTTGTCACGTGTCAACACTGGGTCTGACTGAGCGTCTCCAGGAGAGAGGCCCAAGCAAGACGCGCCCTGAGGAGCTTCTTGCCACATGTCACCACTGGGTCTGACTGAGCGCCTCCAGGAGAGAGGCCCAAGCAAGACGCGCCCCGAGGAGCGTCTTGCCACATGTCAACAATGAGTCTGACTGAGGGCCTCCAGGAGAGAATCCCAAGCAAGACGCGTCCCGTGGAGTGTCTTGCCACATGTCAGCACTCGGCCTGACTGAGCGCCTCCAGGAGAGAGGCCCAAGCAAGACGCGCCCCGAGGAGCGTCTTGCCACATATCAACAATGGGTCTGACTGAGGGCCTCCATGAGAGAGGACCAAGCAAGACGCGCCCCGAGGAGTGTCTTGTCACGTGTCAACACTGGGTCTGACTGAGCGTCTCCAGGAGAGAGGCCCAAGCAAGACGCGCCCCGAGGAGCGTCTTGCCACATGTCAACAATGGGTCTGACTGAGGGCCTCCAGGAGAGAAGCCCAAGCAAGACGCGTCCCGAGGAGCGTCTTGCCACATGTCAGCACTCGGTCTGACTGAACGCCTCCAGGAGAGAAGCCCCAGCAAGACGCGCCCCGAGGAGCGTCTTGCCACATGTAAGCACTGGGTCTGACTGAGCGCCTCCAGGAGAGAGGCCCAAGCAAGACGCGCCCCGAGGAGCGTCTTGCCACATGTCAACAATGGGTCTGACTGAGGGCCTCCAGGAGAGAAGCCCAAGCAAGATCCGCCCAAAGGAGCGTCTTGCCACATGTAAACAATGGGTCTGACTGAGGGCCTCCAGGAGAGAAGCCTAAGCAAGACGCGCCCCGAGGAGCGTCTTGCCACATGTCAGCACTCGGTCTGACTGAGCGCCTCCAGGAGAGAGGCCCAAGCAAGACGCGCCCCGAGGAGCGTCTTGCCACATATCAACAATGGGTCTGACTGAGGGCCTCCAGGAGAGAGGCCCAAGCAAGACGCACCCCGAGGAGCGTCTTGCCACATGTCAACAATGAGTCTGACTGAGGGCCTCCAGGAGAGAATCCCAAGCAAGACGCGTCCCGTGGAGTGTCTTGCCACATGTCAGCACTCGGCCTGACTGAGCGCCTCCAGGAGAGAGGCCCAAGCAAGACGCGCCCCGAGGAGCGTCTTGCCACATATCAACAATGGGTCTGACTGAGGGCCTCCATGAGAGAGGACCAAGCAAGACGCGCCCCGAGGAGCGTCTTGTCACGTGTCAACACTGGGTCTGACTGAGCGTCTCCAGGAGAGAGGCCCAAGCAAGACGCGCCCCGAGGAGCGTCTTGCCACATGTCAACAATGGGTCTGACTGAGGGCCTCCAGGAGAGAAGCCCAAGCAAGACGCGTCCCGAGGAGCGTCTTGCCACATGTCAGCACTCGGTCTGACTGAACGCCTCCAGGAGAGAAGCCCCAGCAAGATGCGCCCCGAGGAGCGTCTTGCCACATGTAAGCACTGTGTCTGACTGAGCGTCTCCAGGAGAGAGGCCCAAGCAAGACGCGCCCCGAGGAGCGTCTTGCCACATGTCAACAATGGGTCTGACTGAGGGCCTCCAGGAGAGAAGCCCAAGCAAGATGCGCCCAAAGGAGCGTCTTGCCACATGTAAACAATGGGTCTGACTGAGGGCCTCCAGGAGAGAAGCCTAAGCAAGACGCGCCCCGAGGAGCGTCTTGCCACATGTCAGCACTCGGTCTGACTGAGCGCCTCCAGGAGAGAGGCCCAAGCAAGACGCGCCCCGAGGAGCGTCTTGCCACATATCAACAATGGGTCTGACTGAGGGCCTCCATGAGAGAAGCCCAAGCAAGACGCGCCCCGAGGAGCGTCTTGCCACATGTAACCACTGGGTCTGACATAGCGCCTCCAGGAGAGAGGCCCAAGCAAGACACGCCCCGAGGAGCGTCTTGCCACGTGTCAACACTGGGTCTGACTGAGCGTCTCCAGGAGAGAGGCCCAAGCAAGACGCGCCCCGAGGAGCGTCTTGCCACATGTCACCACTGGGTCTGACTGAGCGCCTCCAGGAGAGAGGCCCAATCAAGAAGCGCCCCGAGGAGCGTCTTGCCACATGTAATCACTGGGTCTGACTGAGCGCCTCCAGGAGAGAAGCCCCAGCAAGACGCGCCCCGAGGAGCGTCTTACCACATGTCAGCACTCTGTCTGACTGAACGCCTCCAGGAGAGAAGCCCAAGCAAGACGCGCCCCGAGGAGCGTCTTGCCACATGTAAGCACTGGGTCTGACTGAGCGCCTCCAGGAGAGAGGCCCCAGCAAGACGCGCCCCGAGGAGCGTCTTGACACATGTCAACACTGGGGCTGACATAGGGCCTCCAGGAGAGAGGCCCAAGCAAGATGCGCCCCGAGGAGCGTCTTGCCACATGTAAACAATGGGTCTGTCTGAGGGCCTCCAGGAGAGAAGCACAAGCAAGACGCGCCCCGAGGAGCGTCTTGCCAAATGTCAACAATGGGTCTGACTGAGGGCCTCCAGGAGAGAAGCCCAAGCAAGACGCGCCCCGAGGAGCGTCTTGCCACATGTCAGCACTCGGTCTGACTGAGCGCCTCCAGGAGAGAGGCCCAAGCAAGACGCACCCCGAGGAGCGTCTTGACACATGTCAACACTGGGGCTGACAGAGGGCCTCCAGGAGAGAGGCCCAAGCAAGATGCGCCCCAAGGAGCGTTTTGCCACATGTAAACAATGGGTCTGACTGAGGGCCTCCAGGAGAGAAGCCCAAGCAAGACGCGCCCCGAGGAGCGTCTTGCCACATGTCAGCACTCGGTGTGACTGAGCGCCTCCAGGAGAGAGGCCAAAGCAAGACGCGCCCCGAGGAGCGTCTTGCCACATATCAACAATGGGTCTGACTGAGGGCCTCCATGAGAGAAGCCCAAGCAAGACGCGCCCCGAGGAGCGTCTTGTCACGTGTCAACACTGGGTCTGACTGAGCATCTCCAGGAGAGAGGCTCAAGCAAGACGCGCCCCGAAGAGCGTCTTGCCACATGTAAGCACTGGGTCTGACTGAGCGCCTCCAGGAGAGAGGCCCAAGCAAGACGCGCCCCGAGGAGCGTCTTGCCACATGTCAACAATGGGTCTGACTGAGGGCCTCCAGGAGAGAAGCCCAAGCAAGATGCGCCCAAAGGAGCGTCTTGCCACATGTAAACAATGGGTCTGACTCAGGGCCTCCAGGAGAGAAGCCCAAGCAAGACGCGCCCCGAGCAGCGTCTTGCCACATGTCAGCACTCGGTCTGACTGAGCACCTCCAGGAGAGAGGCCCAAGCAAGACGCGCCCCGAGGAGCGTCTTGCCACGTGTCAACACTGGGTCTGACTGAGGGCCTCCAGGAGAGAGGCCCCAGCAAGACTTGCCCCGAGGAGCATCTTGCCTTATGTCAGCACTCGGTCTGACTGAGCGCCTCCAGGAGAGAGGCCCAAGCAAGACGTGCCCCGAGGAGCGTCTTGCCACATGTCAACAATGGGTCTGACTGAGGGCCTCCAGGAGAGAAGCCCAAGCAAGACGCGCCAAGAGGAGCGTCTTGCCACATGTCAACAATGGGTCTGACTGAGGGCCTCCAAGAGAGAAGCCTAAGCAAGACGCGCCCCGAGGAGCGTCTTGCCACATGTCACCACTCGGTCTGACTGAGTGCCTCCAGGAGAGAGGCCGAAGCAAGACGCGCCCCGAGGAGCGTCTTGCCACATGTCAACAATGAGTCTGACTGAGGGCCTCCAGGAGAGAAGCCCAAGCAAGACGCGTCCCGAGGAGTGTCTTGCCACATGTCAGCACTCGGTCTGAATGAGCGCCTCCAGGAGAGAGGCCCAAGCAAGACGCGCCCTGAGGAGCGTCTTGCCACATATCAACAATGGGTCTGACTGAGGGCCTCCATGAGAGAAGCCCAAGCAAGACGCGCCCCGAGGAGCGTCTTGTCACGTGTCAACACTGGGTCTGACTGAGCGTCTCCAGGAGAGAGGCCCAAGCAAGACGCGCCCTGAGGAGCTTCTTGCCACATGTCACCACTGGGTCTGACTGAGCGCCTCCAGGAGAGAGGCCCAAGCAAGACGCGCCCCGAGGAGCGTCTTGCCACATGTCAACAATGAGTCTGACTGAGGGCCTCCAGGAGAGAAGCCCAAGCAAGACGCGTCCCGAGGAGTGTCTTGCCACATGTCAGCACTCGGCCTGACTGAGCGCCTCCAGGAGAGAGGCCCAAGCAAGACGCGCCCCGAGGAGCGTCTTGCCACATATCAACAATGGGTCTGACTGAGGGCCTCCATGAGAGAAGCCCAAGCAAGACGCGCCCCGAGGAGCGTCTTGTCACGTGTCAACACTGGGTCTGACTGAGCATCTCCAGGAGAGAGGCCCAAGCAAGACGCGCCCCGAGGAGCGTCTTGCCACTTGTCACCACTGGGTCTGACTGAGCGCCTCCAGGAGAGAAGCCCAAGCAAGACGCGCCCCGAGGAGCGTCTTGCCACATGTCAACAATGAGTCTGACTGAGGGCCTCCAGGAGAGAAGCCCAAGCAAGACGCGTCCCGAGGAGTGTCTTGCCACATGTCAGCACTCGGTCTGACTGAACGCCTCCAGGAGAGAAGCCCCAGCAAGACGCGCCCCGAGGAGCGTCTTGCCACATGTAAGCACTGGGTCTGACTGAGCGCCTCCAGGAGAGAGGCCCAAGCAAGACGCTCCCCGAGGAGCGTCTTGACACATGTCAACACTGGGGCTGACAGAGGGCCTCCAGGAGAGAGGCCCAAGCAAGATGCGCCCCGAGGAGCGTCTTGCCACATGTCAACAATGGGTCTGACTGAGGGCCTCCAAGAGAGAAGCCCAAGTAAGACGCGCCCCGAGGAGCGTCTTGCCACATATCAACAATGGGTCTGACTGAGGGCCTCCATGAGAGAAGCCCAAGCAAGACGCGCCCCGAGGAGCGTCTTGTCACGTGTCAACACTGGGTCTGACTGAGCATCTCCAGGAGAGAGGCTCAAGCAAGACGCGCCCCGAAGAGCGTCTTGCCACATGTCACCACTGGGTCTGACTGAGCGCCTCCAGGAGAGAGGCCCAAGCAAGACCCGCCCCGAGGAGCGTCTTGCCACATGTAAGCACTGGGTCTGACTGAGCGCCTCCAGGAGAGAGGCCCCAGCAAGACGCGCCCCGAGGAGCATCTTGCCTTAGGTCAGCACTCGGTCTGACTGAGCGCCTCCAGGAGAGAGGCCCAAGCAAGACGCGCCCCGAGGAGCGTCTTGCCACTTGTCACCACTGGGTCTGACTGAGCGCCTCCAGGAGAGAAGCCTAAGCAAGACGCGCCCCGAGGAGCGTCTTGCCACATGTCAACAATGAGTCTGACTGAGGGCCTCCAGGAGAGAAGCCCAAGCAAGACGCGTCCTGAGGAGTGTCTTGCCACATGTCAGCACTCGGTCTGACTGAACGCCTCCAGGAGAGAAGCCCCAGCAAGACGCGCCCCGAGGAGCGTCTTGCGACATGTAAGCACTGGGTCTGACTGAGCGCCTCCAGGAGAGAGGCCCCAGCAAGACGCGCCCCGAGGAGCGTCTTGCCTTATGTCAGCACTCGGTCTGACTGAGCGCCTCCAGGAGAGAGTTCCAAGCAAGACGCGCCCCGAGGAGCGTCTTGCCACATGACAACAATGGGTCTGACTGAGGGCCTCCAGGAGAGAAGCCCAAGCAAGACGCGCCCCGAGGAGCGTCTTGCCACATGTCAGCACTCGGTCTGACTGAGCGCCGCCAGGAGAGAGGCCCAAGCAAGACGCTCCCCGAGGAGCGTCTTGACACATGTCAACACTGGGGCTGACAGAGGGCCTCCAGGAGAGAGGCCCAAGCAAGATGCGCCCCGAGGAGCGTCTTGCCACATGTCAACAATGGGTCTGACTGAGGGCCTCCAAGAGAGAAGCCCAAGCAAGATGCGCCCTGAGGAGCGTCTTGCCACATGTCAGCACTCGGTCTGACTGAGCGCCTCCAGGAGAGAGGCCCAAGCAAGACGCGCCCCGAGGAGCGTCTTGCCACATATCAACAATGGGTCTGACTGAGGGCCTCCATGAGAGAAGCCCAAGCAAGACGCGCCCCGAGGAGCGTCTTGCCACATGTCACCACTGGGTCTGACTGAGCGCCTCCAGGAGAGAGGCCCAAGCAAGACACGCCCCGAGGAGTGTCTTGCCTTCTGTCAACACTGGGTCTGACTGAGCGTCTCCAGGAGAGAGGCCCAAGCAAGACGCGCCCCGAGGAGCCTCTTGCCACATGTCACCACTGGGTCTGACTGAGCGCCTCCAGGAGAGAGGCCCAATCAAGAAGCGCCCCGAGGAGCGTCTTGCCACATGTAAGCACTGGGTCTGACTGAGCGCCTCCAGGAGAGAAGCCCCAGCAAGACGCGCCCCGAGGAGCGTCTTACCACATGTCAGCACTCGGTCTGACTGAACGCCTCCAGGAGAGAAGCCCAAGCAAGACGCGCCCCGAGGAGCGTCTTGCCACTTGTCAGCACTCGGTCTGACTGAACGCCTCCAGGAGAGAAGCCCCAGCAAGACGCGCCCCGAGGAGCGTCTTGCCACATGTAAGCACTGGGTCTGACTGAGCGCCTCCAGGAGAGAGGCCCCAGCAAGACGCGCCCCGAGGAGCGTCTTGACACATGTCAACACTGGGGCTGACATAGGGCCTCCAGGAGAGAGGCCCAAGCAAGACGCGCCCCGAGGAGCGTCTTGCCACGTGTCAACACTGTGTCTGACTGAGCGTCTCCAGGAGAGAGGCCCAAGCAAGACGCTCCCCGAGGAGCGTCTTGCCACATGTCACCACTGGGTCTGACTGAGCGCCTCCAGGAGAGAGGCCCAAGCAAGATGCGCCCCGAGGAGCGTCTTGCCACATGTAAGCACTGGGTCTGACTGAGCGCCTCCAGGAGAGAAGCCCCAGCAAGACGCGCCCCGAGGAGCGTCTTACCACATGTCAGCACTGGGTCTGACTGAGCGCCTACAGGAGAGAGGCCCCAGCAAGACGCGCCCCGAGTAGCGTCTTGACACATGTCAACACTGGGGCTGACAGAGGGCCTCCAGGAGAGAGGCCCAAGCAAGATGCACCCCGAGGAGCGTCTTGCCACATGTAAACAATGGGTCTGACTGAGGGCCTCCAGGAGAGAAGCACAAGCAAGACGCGCCCCGAGGAGCGTCTTGCCACATGTCAACAATGGGTCTGTCTGAGGGCCTCCAGGAGAGAAGCCCAAGCAAGACGCGCCCCGAGGAGCGTCTTGCCACATGTCAGCACTCGGTCTGACTGAGCGCCTCCAGGAGAGAGGCCCAAGCAAGACGCACCCCGAGGAGCGTCTTGACACATGTCAACACTGGGGATGACAGAGGGCCTCCAGGAGAGAGGCCCAAGCAAGATGCGCCCCAAGGAGCGTCTTGCCACATGTAAACAATGGGTCTGACTGAGGGCCTCCAGGAGAGAAGCCCAAGCAAGACGCGCCCCGAGGAGCGTCTTGCCACATGTCAGCACTCGGTCTGACTGAGCGCCTCCAGGAGAGAGGCCCAAGCAAGACGCGCCCCGAGGAGCGTCTTGCCACATATCAACAATGGGTCTGACTGAGGGCCTCCATGAGAGAAGCCCAAGCAAGACGCGCCCCGAGGAGCGTCTTGTCACGTGTCAACACTGGGTCTGACTGAGCATCTCCAGGAGAGAGGCTCAAGCAAGACGCGCCCCGAAGAGCGTCTTGCCACATGTCACCACTGGGTCTGACTGAGCGCCTCCAGGAGAGAGGCCCAAGCAAGACGCGCCCCGAGGAGCGTCTTGCCACATGTAAGCACTGGGTCTGACTGAGCGCCTCCAGGAGAGAGGCCCCAGCAAGACGCGCCCCGAGGAGCATCTTGCCTTATGTCAGCACTCGGTCTGATTGAGCGCCTCCAGGAGAGAGGCCCAAGCAAGACGCGCCCCGAGGAGCGTCTTGCCACATGTCAACAATGGGTCTGACTGAGGGCCTCCAGGAGAGAAGCCCAAGCAAGACGCGCCAAGAGGAGCGTCTTGCCACATGTCAACAATGGGTCTGACTGAGTGCCTCCAGGAGAGAGGCCCAAGCAAGACGCGCCCCGAGTAGCGTCTTGCCACATGTCAACAATGAGTCTGACTGAGGGCCTCCAGGAGAGAAGCCCAAGCAAGACGCGTCCCGAGGAGTGTCTTGCCACATGTCAGCACTCGGTCTGAATGAGCGCCTCCAGGAGAGAGGCCCAAGCAAGACGCGCCCCGAGGAGCGTCTTGCCACATATCAACAATGGGTCTGACTGAGGGCCTCCATGAGAGAAGCCCAAGCAAGACGCGCCCCGAGGAGCGTCTTGTCACGTGTCAACACTGGGTCTGACTGAGCGTCTCCAGGAGAGAGGCCCAAGCAAGACGCGCCCTGAGGAGCTTCTTGCCACATGTCACCACTGGGTCTGACTGAGCGCCTCCAGGAGAGAGGCCCAAGCAAGACGCGCCCCGTGGAGCGTCTTGCCACATATCAACAATGGGTCTGATTGAGGGCCTCCATGAGAGAAGCCCAAGCAAGACGCGCCCCGAGGAGCGTCTTGTCACGTGTCAACACTGGGTCTGACTGAGCGTCTCCAGGAGAGAGGCCCAAGCAAGACGCGCCCCGAGGAGCGTCTTGCCACTTGTCACCACTGGGTCTGACTGAGCTCCTCCAGGAGAGAAGCCCAAGCAAGACGCGCCCCGAGGAGCGTCTTGCCACATGTCAACAATGAGTCTGACTGAGGGCCTCCAGGAGAGAAGCCCAAGCAAGACGCGTCCCGAGGAGTGTCTTGCCACATGTCAGCACTCGGTCTGACTGAACGCCTCCAGGAGAGAAGCCCCAGCAAGACGCGCCCCGAGGAGCGTCTTGCCACATGTAAGCACTGGGTCTGACTGAGCGCCTCCAGGAGAGAGGCCCCAGCAAGACGCGCCCCGAGGAGCGTCTTGCCTTATGTCAGCACTCGGTCTGACTGAGCGCCTCCAGGAGAGAGTTCCAAGCAAGACGCGCCCCGAGGAGCGTCTTGCCACATGTCAGCACTCGGTCTGACTGAGCGCCTCCAGGAGAGAGGCCCCAGCAAGACGCGCCCCGAGGAGCGTCTGGCCACATGTCATCACTCTGTCTGAATGTGCGCCTCCAGGAGAGAGGCCCCAAGCAAGACGCGCCCCGAGGAGCATCTTGCCAAATGTCAACAATGAGTCTGACTGAGGGCCTCCAGGAGAGAAGCCCAAGCAAGATGCGCCCCGAGGAGCGTCTTGCCACATGTCAGCACTCGGTCTGACTGAACGCCTCTAGGAGAGAAGCCCCAGCAAGACGCTCCCCGAGGAGCGTCTTGACACATGTCAACACTGGGGCTGACAGAGGGCCTCCAGGAGAGAGGCCCAAGCAAGATGCGCCCCGAGGAGCGTCTTGCCACATGTGAACAATGGGTCTGACTGAGGGCCTCCAGGAGAGAAGCCCAAGCAAGACGCGCCCCGAGGAGCGTCTTGCCACATGTCAACAATGGGTCTGACTGAGGGCCTCCAGGAGAGAAGCCCAAGCAAGACGCGCCCCGAGGAGCGTCTTGCCACATGTCAGCACTCGGTCTGACTGAGCGCCTCCAGGAGAGAGGCCCAAGCAAGACGCACCCCGAGGAGCGTCTTGACACATGTCAACACTGGGGCTGACAGAGGGCCTCCAGGAGAGAGGCCCAAGCAAGATGCGCCCCAAGGAGCGTCTTGCCACATGTAAACAATGGGTCTGACTGAGTGCCTCCAGGAGAGAAGCCCAAGCAAGACGCGCCCCGAGGAGCGTCTTGCCACATGTCAGCACTCGGTCTGACTGAGCGCCTCCAGGAGAGAGGCCCAAGCAAGACGCGCCCCGAGGAGCGTCTTGCCACATATCAACAATGGGTCTGACTGAGGGCCTCCATGAGAGAAGCCCAAGCAAGACGCGCCCCGAGGAGCGTCTTGTCACGTGTCAACACTGGGTCTGACTGAGCATCTCCAGGAGAGAGGCTCAAGCAAGACGCGCCCCGAAGAGCGTCTTGCCACATGTCACCACTGGGTCTGACTGAGCGCCTCCAGGAGAGAGGCCCAAGCAAGACGCGCCCCGAGGAGCGTCTTGCCACATGTAAGCACTGGGTCTGACTGAGCGCCTCCAGGAGAGAGGCCCCAGCAAGACGCGCCCCGAGGAGCGTCTTGCCTTATGTCAGCACTCGGTCTGACTGAGCGCCTCCAGGAGAGAGGCCCAAGCAAGACGCGCCCCGAGGAGCGTCTTGCCACATGTCAACAATGGGTCTGACTGAGGGCCTCCAGGAGAGAAGCCCAAGCAAGACGCGCCCCGAGGAGCGTCTTGCCACATGTAAACAATGGGTCTGACTGAGGGCCTCCAAGAGAGAAGCCTAAGCAAGACGAGCCCCGAGGAGCGTCTTGCACCATGTCAACACTGGGTCTGACTGAGCACCTCCAGGAGAGAGGCCCAAGCAAGACTCGCCCCGAGGAGCATCTTGCCACATATCAACAATGGGTCTGACTGAGGGCCTCCATGAGAGAAGCCCAAGCAAGACGCGCCCCAAGGAGCGTCTTGCCACATATCAACAATGGGTCTGACTGAGGGCCTCCATGAGAGAAGCCCAAGCAAGACGCGCCCCGAGGAGCGTCTTGTCACGTGTCAACACTGGGTCTGACTGAGCGTCTCCAGGAGAGAGGCCCAAGCAAGACGCGCCCCGAGGAGCGTCTTGCCAAGCGCCCCGGGGAGCGTCTTGCCACATGTCAACAATGGGTCTGACTGAGGGCCTCCAAGAGAGAAGCCCAAGCAAGACGCGCCCCGAGGAGCGTCTTGCACCATGTCAACACTGGGTCTGACTGAGCACCTCCAGGAGAGAGGCCCAAGCAAGACTCGCCCCGAGGAGCGTCTTGCCACATATCAACAATGGGTCTGACTGAGGCCCTCCATGAGAGAAGCCCAAGCAAGACGCGCCCCGAGGAGCGTCTTACCACATGTCAGCACTCGGTCTGACTGAACATCTCCAGGAGAGAGGCCCAAGCAAGACGCGCCCCGAGGAGCGTCTTGCCACATGTAAGCACTGGGTCTGACTGAGCGCCTCCAGGAGAGAAGCCCCAGCAAGATGCGCCCCGAGGAGCGTCTTACCACATGTCAGCACTCGGTCTGACTGAACGCCTCCAGGAGAGAAGCCCAAGCAAGACGCCCCCCGAGGAGCGTCTTGCACCATGTCAACACTGGGTCTGAATGAGCACCTCCAGGAGAGAGGCCCAAGCAAGACTCGCCCCGAGGAGCGTCTTGCCACATATCAACAATGGGTCTGACTGAGGCCCTCCATGAGAGAAGCCCAAGCAAGACGCGCCCCGAGGAGCGTCTTGCCACATGTCAGCACTGGGTCTGACTGATGTCAACACTGGGTCTGATTGAGGGCCTCCAGGAGAGAGGCCCAAGCAAGACGCGCCCCGAGGAGCGTCTTGCCACATGTCAACACTGGGTCTGACTGAGCGCCTCCAGGAGAGAGGCCCAAGCAAGAAGCGCCCCGAGGAGCGTCTTGCCACATGTCACCACTGGGTCTGACTGAGCGCCTCCAGGAGAGAGTCCCAAGCAAGACGCGCCCCGAGGAAAATCTTGCCACATGTCAACACTGGGTCTGACTGAGGGCCTCCATGAGAGAAGCCCAAGCAAGACGCGCCCCGAGGAGCGTCTTGCCACATGTCACCACTGGGGCTGACAGAGGGCCTCCAGGAGAGAGGCCCAAGCAAGACGCGCCCCGAGGAGCGTCTTGCCACATGTCAGCACTCGGTCTGACTGAGCGCCTCCAGGAGAGAGGCCAAAGCAAGACGCGCCCCGAGGAGCGTCTTGCCACATATCAACAATGGGTCTGACTGAGGGCCTCCAAGAGAGAAGCCCAAGCAAGACGCGCCCCGAGGAGCGTCTTGTCACGTGTCAACACTGGGTCTGACTGAGCATCTCCAGGAGAGAGGCTCAAGCAAGACGCGCCCCGAAGAGCGTCTTGCCACATGTAAGCACTGGGTCTGACTGAGCGCCTCCAGGAGAGAGGCCCAAGCAAGACGCGCCCCGAGGAGCGTCTTGCCACATGTCAACAATGGGTCTGACTGAGGGCCTCCAGGAGAGAAGCCCAAGCAAGATGCGCCCAAAGGAGCGTCTTGCCACATGTAAACAATGGGTCTGACTCAGGGCCTCCAGGAGAGAAGCCCAAGCAAGACGCGCCCCGAGCAGCGTCTTGCCACATGTCAGCACTCGGTCTGACTGAGCACCTCCAGGAGAGAGGCCCAAGCAAGACGCGCCCCGAGGAGCGTCTTGCCACATATCAACAATGGGTCTGACTGAGGGCCTCCATGAGAGAAGCCCAAGCAAGACGCGCCCCGAGGAGCGTCTTGCCACATGTCACCACTGGGTCTGACTGAGCGCCTCCAGGAGAGAGGCCCAAGCAAGACGCGCCTCGAGGAGCGTCTTGCCACGTGTCAACACTGTGTCTGACTGAGCGTCTCCAGGAGAGAGGCCCAAGCAAGACGCGCCCCGAGGAGCGTCTTGCCACATGTAAGCACTGGGTCTGACTGAGCGCCTCCAGGAGAGAAGCCCCAGCAAGACGCGCCCCGAGGAGCGTCTTACCACATGTCAGCACTGGGTCTGACTGAGCGCCTACAGGAGAGAGGCCCCAGCAAGACGCGCCCCGAGGAGCGTCTTGACACATGTCAACACTGGGGCTGACAGAGGACCTCCAGGAGAGAGGCCCAAGCAAGATGCACCCCGAGGAGCGTCTTGCCACATGTAAACAATGGGTCTGACTGAGGGCCTCCAGGAGAGAAGCACAAGCAAGACGCGCCCCGAGGAGCGTCTTGCCACATGTCAACAATGGGTCTGACTGAGGGCCTCCAGGAGAGAAGTCCAAGCAAGACGCGCCCCGAGGAGCGTCTTGCCACATGTCAGCACTCGGTCTGACTGAGCGCCTCCAGGAGAGAGGCCCAAGCAAGACGCACCCCGAGGAGCGTCTTGACACATGTCAACACTGGGGATGACAGAGGGCCTCCAGGAGAGAGGCCCAAGCAAGATGCGCCCCAAGGAGCGTCTTGCCACATGTAAACAATGGGTCTGACTGAGGGCCTCCAGGAGAGAAGCCCAAGCAAGACGCGCCCCGAGGAGCGTCTTGCCACATGTCAGCACTCGGTCTGACTGAGCGCCTCCAGGAGAGAGGCCCAAGCAAGACGCGCCCCGAGGAGCGTCTTGCCACATATCAACAATGGGTCTGACTGAGGGCCTCCATGAGAGAAGCCGAAGCAAGACGCGCCCCGAGGAGCGTCTTGTCACGTGTCAACACTGGGTCTGACTGAGCATCTCCAGGAGAGAGGCTCAAGCAAGACGCGCCCCGAAGAGCGTCTTGCCACATGTCACCACTGGGTCTGACTGAGCGCCTCCAGGAGAGAGGCCCAAGCAAGACGCGCCCCGAGGAGCGTCTTGCCACATGTAAGCACTGGGTCTGACTGAGCGCCTCCAGGAGAGAGGCCCCAGCAAGACGCGCCCCGAGGAGCATCTTGCCTTATGTCAGCACTCGGTCTGACTGAGCGCCTCCAGGAGAGAGGCCCAAGCAAGACGTGCCCCGAGGAGCGTCTTGCCACATGTCAACAATGGGTCTGACTGAGGGCCTCCAGGAGAGAAGCCCAAGCAAGACGCGCCAAGAGGAGCGTCTTGCCACATGTCAACAATGGGTCTGACTGAGGGCCTCCAAGAGAGAAGCCTAAGCAAGACGCGCCCCGAGGAGCGTCTTGCCACATGTCACCACTCGGTCTGACTGAGTGCCTCCAGGAGAGAGGCCCAAGCAAGACGCGCCCCGAGGAGCGTCTTGCCACATGTCAACAATGAGTCTGACTGAGGGCCTCCAGGAGAGAAGCCCAAGCAAGACGCGTCCCGAGGAGTGTCTTGCCACATGTCAGCACTCGGTCTGAATGAGCGCCTCCAGGAGAGAGGCCCAAGCAAGACGCGCCCCGAGGAGCGTCTTGCCACATATCAACAATGGGTCTGACTGAGGGCCTCCATGAGAGAAGCCCAAGCAAGACGCGCCCCGAGGAGCGTCTTGTCACGTGTCAACACTGGGTCTGACTGAGCGTCTCCAGGAGAGAGGCCCAAGCAAGACGAGCCCTGAGGAGCTTCTTGCCACATGTCACCACTGGGTCTGACTGAGCGCCTCCAGGAGAGAGGCCCAAGGAAGACGCGCCCCGAGGAGCGTCTTGCCACATGTCAACAATGAGTCTGACTGAGGGCCTCCAGGAGAGAAGCCCAAGCAAGACGCGTCCCGAGGAGTGTCTTGCCACATGTCAGCACTCGGCCTGACTGAGCGCCTCCAGGAGAGAGGCCCAAGCAAGACGCGCCCCGAGGAGCGTCTTGCCACATATCAACAATGGGTCTGACTGAGGGCCTCCATGAGAGAAGCCCAAGCAAGACGCGCCCCGAGGAGCGTCTTGTCACGTGTCAACACTGGGTCTGACTGAGCGTCTCCAGGAGAGAGGCCCAAGCAAGACGCGCCCCGAGGAGCGTCTTGCCACTTGTCACCACTGGGTCTGACTGAGCGCCTCCAGGAGAGAAGCCCAAGCAAGACGCGCCCCGAGGAGCGTCTTGCCACATGTCAACAATGAGTCTGACTGAGGGCCTCCAGGAGAGAAGCCCAAGCAAGACGCGTCCCGAGGAGTGTCTTGCCACATGTCAGCACTCGGTCTGACTGAACGCCTCCAGGAGAGAAGCCCCAGCAAGACGCGCCCCGAGGAGCGTCTTGCCACATGTAAGCACTGGGTCTGACTGAGCGCCTCCAGGAGAGAGGCCCCAGCAAGACGCGCCCCGAGGAGCGTCTTGCCTTATGTCAGCACTCGGTCTGACTGAGCGCCTCCAGGAGAGAGTTCCAAGCAAGACACGCCCCGAGGAGCGTCTTGCCACATGACAACAATGGGTCTGACTGAGGGCCTCCAGGAGAGAAGCCCAAGCAAGACGCGCCCCGAGGAGCGTCTTGCCACATGTCAACACTCGGTCTGACTGAGCGCCTCCAGGAGAGAGGCCCAAGCAAGACGCTCCCCGAGGAGCGTCTTGACACATGTCAACACTGGGGCTGACAGAGGGCCTCCAGGAGAGAGGCCCAAGCAAGATGCGCCCCGAGGAGCGTCTTGCCACATGTCAACAATGGGTCTGACTGAGGGCCTCCAAGAGAGAAGCCCAAGCAAGATGCGCCCCGAGGAGCGTCTTGCCACATGTCAGCACTCGGTCTGACTGAGCGCCTCCAGGAGAGAGGCCCAAGCAAGACGCGCCCCGAGGAGCGTCTTGCCACATATCAACAATGGGTCTGACTGAGGGCCTCCATGAGAGAAGCCCAAGCAAGACGCGCCCCGAGGAGCGTCTTGTCACGTGTCAACACTGGGTCTGACTGAGCATCTCCAGGAGAGAGGCTCAAGCAAGACGCGCCCCGAAGAGCGTCTTGCCACATGTCACCACTGGGTCTGACTGAGCGCCTCCAGGAGAGAGGCCCAAGCAAGACGCGCCCCGAGGAGCGTCTTGCCACATGTAAGCACTGGGTCTGACTGAGCGCCTCCAGGAGAGAGGCCCCAGCAAGACGCGCCCCGAGGAGCATCTTGCCTTATGTCAGCACTCGGTCTCACTGAGCGCCTCCAGGAGAGAGGCCCAAGCAAGACGCGCCCCGAGGAGCGTCTTGCCACATGTCAACAATGGGTCTGACTGAGGGCCTCCAGGAGAGAAGCCCAAGCAAGACGCGCCAAGAGGAGCGTCTTGCCACATGTCAACAATGGGTCTGACTGAGGGCCTCCAGGAGAGAAGCCCAAGCAAGACGCGTCCCGAGGAGTGTCTTGCCACATGTCAGCACTCGGTCTGAATGAGCGCCTCCAGGAGAGAGGCCCAAGCAAGACGCGCCCCGAGGAGCGTCTTGCCACATATCAACAATGGGTCTGACTGAGGGCCTCCATGAGAGAAGCCCAAGCAAGACGCGCCCCGAGGAGCGTCTTGTCACGTGTCAACACTGGGTCTGACTGAGCGTCTCCAGGAGAGAGGCCCAAGCAAGACGCGCCCTGAGGAGCTTCTTGCCACATGTCACCACTGGGTCTGACTGAGCGCCTCCAGGAGAGAGGCCCAAGCAAGACGCGCCCCGAGGAGCGTCTTGCCACATGTCAACAATGAGTCTGACTGAGGGCCTCCAGGAGAGAAGCCCAAGCAAGACGCGTCCCGAGGAGTGTCTTGCCACATGTCAGCACTCGGCCTGACTGAGCGCCTCCAGGAGAGAGGCCCAAGCAAGACGCGCCCCGAGGAGCGTCTTGCCACATATCAACAATGGGTCTGACTGAGGGCCTCCATGAGAGAAGCCCAAGCAAGATGCGCCCCGAGGAGCGTCTTGTCACGTGTCAACACTGGGTCTGACTGAGCGTCTCCAGGAGAGAGGCCCAAGCAAGACGCGCCCCGAGGAGCGTCTTGCCACTTGTCACCACTGGGTCTGACTGAGCGCCTCCAGGAGAGAAGCCCAAGCAAGACGCGCCCCGAGGAGCGTCTTGCCACATGTCAACAATGAGTCTGACTGAGGGCCTCCAGGAGAGAAGCCCAAGCAAGACGCGTCCCGAGGAGTGTCTTGCCACATGTCAGCACTCGGTCTGACTGAACGCCTCCAGGAGAGAAGCCCCAGCAAGACGCGCCCCGAGGAGCGTCTTGCCACATGTAAGCACTGGGTCTGACTGAGCGCCTCCAGGAGAGAGGCCCCAGCAAGACGCGCCCCGAGGAGCGTCTTGCCTTATGTCAGCACTCGGTCTGACTGAGCGCCTCCAAGAGAGAGTTCCAAGCAAGACGCGCCCCGAGGAGCGTCTTGCCACATGACAACAATGGGTCTGACTGAGGGCCTCCAGGAGAGAAGCCCAAGCAAGACGCGCCCCGAGGAGCGTCTTGCCACATGTCAGCACTCGGTCTGACTGAGCGCCTCCAGGAGAGAGGCCCAAGCAAGACGCTCCCCGAGGAGCGTCTTGACACATGTCAACACTGGGGCTGACAGAGGGCCTCCAGGAGAGAGGCCCAAGCAAGATGCGCCCCGAGGAGCGTCTTGCCACATGTCAACAATGGGTCTGACTGAGGGCCTCCAAGAGAGAAGCCCAAGCAAGATGCGCCCTGAGGAGCGTCTTGCCACATGTCAGCACTCGGTCTGACTGAGCGCCTCCAGGAGAGAGGCCCAAGCAAGACGCGCCCCGAGGAGCGTCTTGCCACATATCAACAATGGGTCTGACTGAGGGCCTCCATGAGAGAAGCCCAAGCAAGACGCGCCCCGAGGAGCGTCTTGCCACATGTCACCACTGGGTCTGACTGAGCGCCTCCAGGAGAGAGGCCCAAGCAAGACACGCCCCGAGGAGTGTCTTGCCACGTGTCAACACTGGGTCTGACTGAGCGTCTCCAGGAGAGAGGCCCAAGCAAGACGCGCCCCGAGGAGCCTCTTGCCACATGTCACCACTGGGTCTGACTGAGCGCCTCCAGGAGAGAGGCCCAATCAAGAAGCGCCCCGAGGAGCGTCTTGCCACATGTAAGCACTGGGTCTGACTGAGCGCCTCCAGGAGAGAGGCCCCAGCAAGACGCGCCCCGAGAAGCGTCTTGACACATGTCAACACTGGGGCTGACATAGGGCCTCCAGGAGAGAGGCCCAAGCAAGACGCGCCCCGAGGAGCGTCTTGCCACATGTAAACAATGGGTCTGACTGAGGGCCTCCAGGAGAGAAGCACAAGCAAGACGCGCCCCGAGGAGCGTCTTGCCACGTGTCAACACTGTGTCTGACTGAGCGTCTCCAGGAGAGAGGCCCAAGCAAGACGCGCCCCGAGGAGCGTCTTGCCACATGTCACCACTGGGTCTGACTGAGCGCCTCCAGGAGAGAGGCCCAAGCAAGATGCGCCCCGAGGATCGTCTTGCCACATGTAAGCACTGGGTCTGACTGAGCGCCTCCAGGAGAGAAGCCCCAGCAAGACGCGCCCCGAGGAGCGTCTTACCACATGTCAGCACTGGGTCTGACTGAGCGCCTACAGGAGAGAGGCCCCAGCAAGACGCGCCCCGAGTAGCGTCTTGACACATGTCAACACTGGGGCTGACAGAGGGCCTCCAGGAGAGAGGCCCAAGCAAGATGCATCCCGAGGAGCGTCTTGCCACATGTAAACAATGGGTCTGACTGAGGGCCTCCAGGAGAGAAGCACAAGCAAGACGCGCCCCGAGGAGCGTCTTGCCACATGTCAACAATGGGTCTGACTGAGGGCCTCCAGGAGAGAAGCCCAAGCAAGACGCGCCCCGAGGAGCGTCTTGCCACATGTCAGCACTCGGTCTGACTGAGCGCCTCCAGGAGAGAGGCCCAAGCAAGACGCACCCCGAGGAGCGTCTTGACACATGTCAACACTGGGGATGACAGAGGGCCTCCAGGAGAGAGGCCCAAGCAAGATGCGCCCCAAGGAGCGTCTTGCCACATGTAAACAATGGGTCTGACTGAGGGCCTCCAGGAGAGAAGCCCCAGCAAGACGCGCCCCGAGGAGCGTCTTGCCACATGTAAGCACTGGGTCTGACTGAGCGCCTCCAGGAGAGAGGCCCCAGCAAGACGCGCCCCGAGGAGCGTCTTGCCTAATGTCAGCACTCGGTCTGACTGAGCGCCTCCAAGAGAGAGTTCCAAGCAAGACGCGCCCCGAGGAGCGTCTTGCCACATGACAACAATGGGTCTGACTGAGGGCCTCCAGGAGAGAAGCCCAAGCAAGACGCGCCCCGAGGAGCGTCTTGCCACATGTCAGCACTCGGTCTGACTGAGCGCCTCCAGGAGAGAGGCCCAAGCAAGACGCTCCCCGAGGAGCGTCTTGACACATGTCAACACTGGGGCTGACAGAGGGCCTCCAGGAGAGAGGCCCAAGCAAGATGCGCCCCGAGGAGCGTCTTGCCACATGTCAACAATGGGTCTGACTGAGGGCCTCCAAGAGAGAAGCCCAAGCAAGATGCGCCCTGAGGAGCGTCTTGCCACATGTCAGCACTCGGTCTGACTGAGCGCCTCCAGGAGAGAGGCCCAAGCAAGACGCGCCCCGAGGAGCGTCTTGCCACATATCAACAATGGGTCTGACTGAGGGCCTCCATGAGAGAAGCCCAAGCAAGACGCGCCCCGAGGAGCGTCTTGCCACATGTCACCACTGGGTCTGACTGAGCGCCTCCAGGAGAGAGGCCCAAGCAAGACACGCCCCGAGGAGTGTCTTGCCACGTGTCAACACTGGGTCTGACTGAGCGTCTCCAGGAGAGAGGCCCAAGCAAGACGCGCCCCGAGGAGCCTCTTGCCACATGTCACCACTGGGTCTGACTGAGCGCCTCCAGGAGAGAGGCCCAATCAAGAAGCGCCCCGAGGAGCGTCTTGCCACATGTAAGCACTGGGTCTGACTGAGCGCCTCCAGGAGAGAGGCCCCAGCAAGACGCGCCCCGAGAAGCGTCTTGACACATGTCAACACTGGGGCTGACATAGGGCCTCCAGGAGAGAGGCCCAAGCAAGACGCGCCCCGAGGAGCGTCTTGCCACATGTAAACAATGGGTCTGACTGAGGGCCTCCAGGAGAGAAGCACAAGCAAGACGCGCCCCGAGGAGCGTCTTGCCACGTGTCAACACTGTGTCTGACTGAGCGTCTCCAGGAGAGAGGCCCAAGCAAGACGCGCCCCGAGGAGCGTCTTGCCACATGTCACCACTGGGTCTGACTGAGCGCCTCCAGGAGAGAGGCCCAAGCAAGATGCGCCCCGAGGATCGTCTTGCCACATGTAAGCACTGGGTCTGACTGAGCGCCTCCAGGAGAGAAGCCCCAGCAAGACGCGCCCCGAGGAGCGTCTTACCACATGTCAGCACTGGGTCTGACTGAGCGCCTACAGGAGAGAGGCCCCAGCAAGACGCGCCCCGAGTAGCGTCTTGACACATGTCAACACTGGGGCTGACAGAGGGCCTCCAGGAGAGAGGCCCAAGCAAGATGCACCCCGAGGAGCGTCTTGCCACATGTAAACAATGGGTCTGACTGAGGGCCTCCAGGAGAGAAGCACAAGCAAGACGCGCCCCGAGGAGCGTCTTGCCACATGTCAACAATGGGTCTGACTGAGGGCCTCCAGGAGAGAAGCCCAAGCAAGACGCGCCCCGAGGAGCGTCTTGCCACATGTCAGCACTCGGTCTGACTGAGCGCCTCCAGGAGAGAGGCCCAAGCAAGACGCACCCCGAGGAGCGTCTTGACACATGTCAACACTGGGGATGACAGAGGGCCTCCAGGAGAGAGGCCCAAGCAAGATGCGCCCCAAGGAGCGTCTTGCCACATGTAAACAATGGGTCTGACTGAGGGCCTCCAGGAGAGAAGCCCAAGCAAGACGCGCCCCGAGGAGCGTCTTGCCACATGTCAGCACTCGGTCTGACTGAGCGCCTCCAGGAGAGAGGCCCAAGCAAGACCCGCCCCGAGGAGCGTCTTGCCACATATCAACAATGGGTCTGACTGAGGGCCTCCATGAGAGAAGCCCAAGCAAGACGCGCCCCGAGGAGCGTATTGTCACGTGTCAACACTGGGTCTGACTGAGCATCTCCAGGAGAGAGGCTCAAGCAAGACGCGCCCCGAAGAGCGTCTTGCCACATGTCACCACTGGGTCAGACTGAGCGCCTCCAGGAGAGAGGCCCAAGCAAGACGCGCCCCGAGGAGCGTCTTGCCACATGTAAGCACTGGGTCTGACTGAGCGCCTCCAGGAGAGAGGCCCCAGCAAGACGCGCCCCGAGGAGCATCTTGCCTTATGTCAGCACTCGGTCTGATTGAGCGCCTCCAGGAGAGAGGCCCAAGCAAGACGCGCCCCGAGGAGCGTCTTGCCACATGTCAACAATGGGTCTGACTGAGGGCCTCCAGGAGAGAAGCCCAAGCAAGACGCGCCAAGAGGAGCGTCTTGCCACATGTCAACAATGGGTCTGACTGAGTGCCTCCAGGAGAGAGGCCCAAGCAAGACGCGCCCCGAGTAGCGTCTTGCCACATGTCAACAATGAGTCTGACTGAGGGCCTCCAGGAGAGAAGCCCAAGCAAGACGCGTCCCGAGGAGTGTCTTGCCACATGTCAGCACTCGGTCTGAATGAGCGCCTCCAGGAGAGAGGCCCAAGCAAGATGCGCCCCGAGGAGCGTCTTGCCACATATCAACAATGGGTCTGACTGAGGGCCTCCATGAGAGAAGCCCAAGCAAGACGCGCCCCGAGGAGCGTCTTGTCACGTGTCAACACTGGGTCTGACTGAGCGTCTCCAGGAGAGAGGCCCAAGCAAGACGCGCCCTGAGGAGCTTCTTGCCACATGTCACCACTGGGTCTGACTGAGCGCCTCCAGGAGAGAGGCCCAAGCAAGACGCGCCCCGAGGAGCGTCTTGCCACATGTCAACAATGAGTCTGACTGAGGGCCTCCAGGAGAGAAGCCCAAGCAAGACGCGTCCCGAGGAGTGTCTTGCCACATGTCAGCACTCGGCCTGACTGAGCGCCTCCAGGAGAGAGGCCCAAGCAAGACGCGCCCCGTGGAGCGTCTTGCCACATATCAACAATGGGTCTGATTGAGGGCCTCCATGAGAGAAGCCCAAGCAAGACGCGCCCCGAGGAGCGTCTTGTCACGTGTCAACACTGGGTCTGACTGAGCGTCTCCAGGAGAGAGGCCCAAGCAAGACGCGCCCCGAGGAGCGTCTTGCCACTTGTCAACAATGAGTCTGACTGAGGGCCTCCAGGAGAGAAGCCCAAGCAAGACGCGTCCCGAGGAGTGTCTTGCCACATGTCAGCACTCGGTCTGACTGAACGCCTCCAGGAGAGAAGCCCCAGCAAGACGCGCCCCGAGGAGCGTCTTGCCACATGTAAGCACTGGGTCTGACTGAGCGCCTCCAGGAGAGAGGCCCCAGCAAGACGCGCCCCGAGGAGCGTCTTGCCTTATGTCAGCACTCGGTCTGACTGAGCGCCTCCAGGAGAGAGTTCCAAGCAAGACGCGCCCCGAGGAGCGTCTTGCCACATGACAACAATGGGTCTGACTGAGGGCCTCCAGGAGAGAAGCCCAAGCAAGACGCGCCCCGAGGAGCGTCTTGCCACATGTCAGCACTCGGTCTGACTGAGCGGCTCCAGGAGAGAGGCCCCAGCAAGACGCGCCCCGAGGAGCGTCTTGCCACATGTAAGCACTGGGTCTGACTGAGCGCCTCCAGGAGAGAAGCCCCAGCAAGACGCGCCCCGAGGAGCGTCTTACCACATGTCAGCACTCGGTCTGACTGAACGCCTCCAGGAGAGAAGCCCAAGCAAGACGCGCCCCGAGGAGCGTCTTGCACCATGTCAACACTGGGTCTGAATGAGCACCTCCAGGAGAGAGGCCCAAGCAAGACTCGCCCCGAGGAGCGTCTTGCCACATATCAACAATGGGTCTGACTGAGGCCCTCCATGAGAGAAGCCCAAGCAAGACGCGCCCCGAGGAGCGTCTTGCCACATGTCAGCACTGGGTCTGACTGATGTCAACACTGGGTCTGATTGAGGGCCTCCAGGAGAGAGGCCCAAGCAAGACGCGCCCCGAGGAGCGTCTTGCCACATGTCAACACTGGGTCTGACTGAGCGCCTCCAGGAGAGAGGCCCAAGCAAGAAGCGCCCCGAGGAGCGTCTTGCCACATGTCACCACTGGGTCTGACTGAGCGCCTCCAGGAGAGAGTCCCAAGCAAGACGCGCCCCGAGGAAAATCTTGCCACATGTCAACACTGGGTCTGACTGAGGGCCTCCATGAGAGAAGCCCAAGCAAGACGCGCCCCGAGGAGCGTCTTGCCACATGTCACCACTGGGTCTGACTGAGCGCCTCCAGGAGAGAGGCCCAAGCAAGACGCGCCCCGAGGAGCATCTTGACACATGTCAACACTGGGTCTGACTACGGGCCTCCATGAGAGAAGCCCAAGCAAGACGCGCCCCGAGGAGTGTCTTGCCACATGTCAACACTGGGTTTGACAGAGGGCGTCCAGGTGAGAGGCCCAAGCAAGATGCACCCCGAGGAGCGTCTTGCAACATGTCAACACTGGGTCTGACTGAGCGCCTCCAGGAGAGAGGCCCAAGCAAGAAGCGCCCAGAGGAGCGTCTTGCCACATGTCAACAATGGGTCTGACTGAGGGCCTCCAGGAGAGAATCCCAAGCAAGACGCGCCCCGAGGAGCGTCTTGCCACATGTTAACAATGGGTCTGACTGAGCGCCTCCAGGAGAGAGGCCAAAGCAAGACGCGCCCCAAGGAGCGTCTTGACACTTGTCAACACTGGGTCTGACTGAGGGCCTCCATGAGAGAAGCCCAAGCAAGACGCGCCCCGAGGAGTGTCTTGCCACATGTCAACACTGGGTCTGACTGAGCGCCTCCAGGAGAGAGGCCCAAGCAAGACGCGCCCCGAGGAGCGTCTTGCCACATGTCAACACTGGGTCTGACTGAGCGCCTCCAGGAGAGAGGCCCAAGCAAGACGCGCCCCGAGGAGCGTCTTGCCACATGTCAACACTGGGTCTGACTGAGCGCCTCCAGGAGAGAGGCCCAAGCATGACGCGCCCCGAGGAGCGTCTTGCCACATGTGAACACTGGGTCTGACTGAGCCCCTCCAGGAGAGAGGCCCAAGCAAGACGTGCCCCGAGGAGCGTCTTGCCACATGTCAACACTGGGTCTGACTGAGCGCCTCCAGGAGAGAGGCCCAAGCAAGAAGCGCCCCGAGGAGCGTCTTGCCACATGTCAACAATGGGTCTGACTGAGCGCCTCCAGGAGAGAGGCCCAAGCAAGACGCGCCCCGAGGAGCGTCTTGACACTTGTCAACAATGGGTCTGACTGAGCGCCTCCAGGAGAGAGGCCCAAGCAAGACGCGCCCCGAGGAGCGTCTTGACACTTGTCAACAATGGGTCTGACTGAGCGCCTCCAGGAGAGAGGCCCAAGCAAGACGCGCCCCGAGGAGCGTCTTGCCACATGTCAACACTGGGTCTGACAGAGGGCCTCCAGGAGAGAGGCCCAAGCAAGACACGCGCCGAGGGGCGTCTTGACACATGTCAACACTGGGTCTGACTGAGGGCCTCAATGAGAGAAGCCCAAGCAAGACGCGCCCCGAGGAGCGTCTTGCCACATGTCAACACTGGGTCTGACAGAGGGCCTCCAGGAGAGAGGCCCAAGCAATACGTGCCCCGAGGAGCGTCTAGCCACATGTCACCACTGGGTCTGACTGAGCGCCTCCAGGAGAGAGGCCCAAGCAAGACGCGCCCCGAGGAGCGTCTTGCCACATGTCAACACTCGGTCTGACTGAGCGCCTCCAGGAGAGAGGCCCAAGCAAGACGCGCCCCGAGGAGCGTCTTGCCACATGTCAACACTGGGTCTGACTGAGCGCCTCCAGGAGAGAGGCCCAAGCATGACGGGCCCCGAGGAGCGTCTTGCCACATGTCAACACTGGGTCTGACTGAGCGCCTCCAGGAGAGAGGCCCAAGCAAGACGCGCCCCGAGGAGCGTCTTGCCACATGTGAACACTGGGTCTGATTGAGCGCCTCCAGGAGAGAGGCCCAAGCAAGACGTGCCCCGAGGAGCGTCTTGCCACATGTCAACACTGGGTCTGACTGAGCGCCTCCAGGAGAGAGGCCCAAGCAAGAAGCGCCCCGAGGAGCGTCTTGCCACATGTCAACACTGGTTCTGACAGAGGGCCTCCAGGAGAGAGCCCCGAGCAAGACGCGCCCCGAGGAGTGTCCTGCCACATGTCACCACTGGGTCTGACTGAGCGCCTCCAGGAGAGAGGCCCAAGCAAGACGCGCCCCGAGGAGTGTCTTGCCACGTGTCAACACTGGGTCTGATTGAGGGCCTCCAGGAGAGAGGCCCAAGCAAGACGCGCCCCGAGGAGCGTCTTGCCCCATGTCAACACTGGGTCTGACTGAGCGCCTCCAGGAGAGAGGCCCAAGCAAGAAGCGCCCCGAGGAGCGTCTTGCCACATGTCACCACTGGGTCTGACTGAGCGCCTCCAGGAGAGAGTCCCAAGCAAGACGCGCCCCGAGGAAAATCTTGCCACATGTCAACACTGGGTCTGACTGAGGGCCTCCATGAGAGAAGCCCAAGCAAGACGCGCCCCGAGGAGCGTCTTGCCACATGTCACCACTGGGTCTGACTGAGCGCCTCCAGGAGAGAGGCCCAAGCAAGACGGGCCCCGAGGAGCATCTTGACACATGTCAACACTGGGTCTGACTGAGGGCCTCCATGAGAGAAGCCCAAGCAAGACGCGCCCCGAGGAGTGTCTTGCCACATGTCAACACTGGGTTTGACAGAGGGCCTCCAGGTGAGAGGCCCAAGCAAGATGCACCCCGAGGAGCGTCTTGCAACATGTCAACACTGGGTCTGACTGAGCGCCTCCAGGAGAGAGGCCCAAGCAAGAAGCGCCCAGAGGAGCGTCTTGCCACATGTCAACAATGGGTCTGACTGAGGGCCTCCAGGAGAGAATCCCAAGCAAGACGCGCCCCGAGGAGCGTCTTGCCACATGTCAACAATGGGTCTGACTGAGCGCCTCCAGGAGAGAGGCCAAAGCAAGACGCGCCCCAAGGAGCGTCTTGACACTTGTCAACACTGGGTCTGACTGAGGGCCTCCATGAGAGAAGCCCAAGCAAGACGCGCCCCGAGGAGTGTCTTGCCACATGTCAACACTGGGTCTGACTGAGGGCCTCCAGGAGAGAAGCCCAAGCAAGATGCAACCCGAGGAGCGTCTTGACACATGTCAACACTGGGGCTGACAGAGGGCCTCCAGGAGAGAGGCCCAAGGAAGACGCGCCCCGAGGACTGTCTTGCCACATGTCACCACTGGGTCTGACTGAGCGCCTCCAGGAGAGAGGACCAAGCAAGACGCGCCCCGAGGAGCGTCTTGCCACGTGTCAACACTGGGTCTGATTGAGGGCCTCCAGGAGAGAGGCCCAAGCAAGATGCGCCCCAAGGAGCGCCTTGCCACATGTCAACACTGGGTCTGACTGAGCGCCTCCAGGAGAGAGGCCCAAACAAGACGCGCCCCGAGGTGCATCTTGCCACATGTCAACACTGGGTCTGACTGAGCGCCTCCAGGAGAGAGGCCCAAGCAAGACGCGCCCGGAGGAGCGTCTTGCCACATGTCAACACTGGGTCTGACAGAGGGCCTCCAGGAGAGAGGCCCAAGCAAGACGCGCCCCAAGGAGCGTCTTGACACTTGTCAACAATGGGTCTGACTGAGGGCCTCCAGGAGAGAATCCCAAGCAAGACGCGCCCCGAGGAGCGTCTTGCCACATGTCAACAATGGGTCTGACTGAGCGCCTCCAGGAGAGAGGCCAAAGCAAGACGCGCCCCAAGGAGCGTCTTGACACTTGTCAACACTGGGTCTGACTGAGGGCCTCCATGAGAGAAGCCCAAGCAAGACGCGCCCCGAGGAGTGTCTTGCCACATGTCAACACTGGGTCTGACTGAGGGCCTCCAGGAGAGAAGCCCAAGCAAGATGCAACCCGAGGAGCGTCTTGACACATGTCAACACTGGGGCTGACAGAGGGCCTCCAGGAGAGAGGCCCAAGGAAGACGCGCCCCGAGGACTGTCTTGCCACATGTCACCACTGGGTCTGACTGAGCGCCTCCAGGAGAGAGGACCAAGCAAGACGCGCCCCGAGGAGCGTCTTGCCACGTGTCAACACTGGGTCTGATTGAGGGCCTCCAGGAGAGAGGCCCAAGCAAGATGCGCCCCAAGGAGCGCCTTGCCACATGTCAACACTGGGTCTGACTGAGCGCCTCCAGGAGAGAGGCCCAAACAAGACGCGCCCCGAGGTGCATCTTGCCACATGTCAACACTGGGTCTGACTGAGCGCCTCCAGGAGAGAGGCCCAAGCAAGACGCGCCCGGAGGAGCGTCTTGCCACATGTCAACACTGGGTCTGACAGAGGGCCTCCAGGAGAGAGGCCCAAGCAAGACGCGCCCCGAGGAGCATCTTGCCACATGTCACCTCTGGGTCTGACTGAGCGCCTCCAGGAGAGAGGCCCAAGCAAGACGCGCCCCGAGGAGCGTCTTGCCACATGTCAACACTGGGTCTGACTGAGCGCCTCCAGGAGAGAGGCCCAAGCAAGACGCACCCCGAGGAGCGTCTTGCCACATGTGAACACTGGGTCTGACTGAGCGCCTCCAGGAGAGAGGCCCAAGCAAGACGTGCCCCGAGGAGCGTCTTGCCACATGTCAACACTGGGTCTGACTGAGCGGCTCCAGGAGAGAGGCCCAAGCAAGAAGCGCCCCGAGGAGCGTCTTGCCACATGTCAACACTGGTTCTGACAGAGGGCCTCCAGGAGAGAGGCCCGAGCAAGACGCGCCCCGAGGAGTGTCCTGCCACATGTCACCACTGGGTCTGTATGAGCGCCTCCAGGAGAGAGGCCCAAGCAAGAAGCGCCCCGAGGAGCGTCTTGCCACATGTCACCACTGGGTCTGACTAAGCGCCTCCAGGAGAGAGTCCCAAGCAAGACGCGCCCCGAGGAAAATCTTGCCACATGTCAACACTGGGTCTGACTGAGGGCCTCCATGAGAGAAGCCCAAGCAAGACGCGCCCCGAGGAGCGACTTGCCACATGTCACCACTGGGTCTGACTGAGCGCCTCCAGGAGAGAGGCCCAAGCAAGACGCGCCCCGAGGAGCATCTTGACACATGTCAACACTGGGTCTGACTGAGGGCCTCCATGAGAGAAGCCCAAGCACGACGCGCCCCGAGGAGTGTCTTGCCACATGTCAACACTGGGTTTGACAGAGGGCCTCCAGGTGAGAGGCCCAAGCAAGATGCACCCCGAGGAGCGTCTTGCAACATGTCAACACTGGGTCTGACTGAGCGCCTCCAGGAGAGAGGCCCAAGCAAGAAGCGCCCAGAGGAGCGTCTTGCCACATGTCAACAATGGGTCTGAGTGAGGGCCTCCAGGAGAGAATCCCAAGCAAGACGCACCCCGAGGAGCGTCTTGCCACATGTCAACAATGGGTCTGACTGAGCGCCTCCAGGAGAGAGGCCAAAGCAAGACGCGCCCCAAGGAGCGTCTTGACACTTGTCAACAATTGGTCTGACTGAGGGCCTCCATGAGAGAAGCCCAAGCAAGACGCGCCCCGAGGGGTGTCTTGCCACATGTCAACACTGGGTCTGACAGAGGGCCTCCAGGAGAGAAGCCCAAGCAAGATGAAACCCGAGGAGCGTCTTGACACATGTCAACACTGGGGCTGACAGAGGGCCTCCAGGAGAGAGGCCCAAGGAAGACGCGCCCCGAGGACTGTCTTGCCACATGTCACAACTGGGACTGACTGAGGGCCTCCAGGAGAGAGGCCCAAGCAAGACGTGCCCCGAGGAGCGTCTTGACACGTGTCAACACTGGGTCTGATTGAGGGCCTCCAGGAGAGAGGCCCAAGCAAGATGCGCCCCAAGGAGCGCCTTGCCACATGTCAACACTGGGTCTGACTGAGCGCCTCCAGGAGAGAGGCCCAAACAAGACGCGCCCCGAGGTGCATCTTGCCACATGTCAACACTGGGTCTGACTGAGCGCCTCCAGGAGAGAGGCCCAAGCAAGACGCGCCCGGAGGAGCGTCTTGCCACATGTCAACACTGGGTCTGACAGAGGGCCTCCAGGACAGAGGCCCAAGCAAGACGCGCCCAGAGGAGCGTCTTGCCACATGTCACCTCTGGGTCTGACTGAGCGCCTCCAGGAGAGAGGCCCAAGCAAGATGCGCCCCGAGGAGCGTCTTGTGACATGTCAACACTGGGTCTGACTGAGCGCCTCCAGGGGAGAAGCCCCAGCAAGACGCGCCCCGAGGAGCGTCTTGCCACATGTCAGCACTCGGTCTGACTGTGCGCCTACAGGAGAGAGGCCCAAGGAAGACGCACCGCGAGGAGCGTCTTGCCACTTGTCAACAATGATTCTGACTGAGGGCCTCTAGGAGAGAAGCCCAAGCAAGACGTGCCCCGAGGAGCGTCTTGCCACATGTCAGCACTCGGTCTGACTGAACGCCTCCAGGAGAGAAGCCCCAGCAAGACACGCCCCGAGGAGCGTCTTGCCACATGTCAGCACTCGGTCTGACTGAGCGCCTCCAGGAGAGAGGCCAAAGCAAGACGCGCCCCGAGGAGCATCTTGCCACATGTCACCTCTGGGTCTGACTGAGCGCCTCCAGGAGAGAAGCCCAAGCAAGACGCGCCATGAGGAGCGTCTTGTCACATGTCAACACTGGGTCTGACTGAGCGTCTCCAGGAGAGAGGCCCAAGCAAGAAACGCCCAGGAGCGTCTTGACACATGTCAACACTGGGTATTCCTGAGCGCCTCCAGGAGAGAGGCCCAAGCAAGACGCGCGCCGAGGAGCGTCTTGCCACATGTCAACACTGGGTCTGACTGAGCGCCTCCAGGAGAGAGGCCCAAGCAAGACGCGCCCCGAGGAGCGTCTTGCCACATGTCAACACTGGGTCTGACTGAGCGCCTCCAGGAGAGAGGCCCAAGCAAGACACGCGCCGAGGGGCGTCTTGACACATGTCAACACTGGGTCTGACTGAGGGCCTCAATGAGAGAAGCCCAAGCAAGACGCGCCCCGAGGAGCCTCTTGCCACATGTCAACACTGGGTCTGACAGAGGGCCTCCAGGAGAGAGGCCCAAGCAATACGTGCCCCGAGGAGCGTCTAGCCACATGTCACCACTGGGTCTGACTGAGCGCCTCCAGGAGAGAGGCCCAAGCAAGACGCGCCCCGAGGAGTGTCTTGCCACGTGTCAACACTGGGTCTGATTGAGGGCCTCCAGGAGAGAGGCCCAAGCAAGACGCGCCCCGAGGAGCGTCTTGCCACATGTCAACACTGGGTCTGACTGAGCGCCTCCAGGAGAGAGGCCCAAGCATGACGCGCCCCGAGGAGCGTCTTGCCACATGTCAACACTGGGTCTGACTGAGCGCCTCCAGGAGAGAGGCCCAAGCAAGACGCGCCCCGAGGAGCGTCTTGCCACATGTGAACACTGGGTGTGACTGAGCGCCTCCAGGAGAGAGGCCCAAGCAAGACGTGCCCCGAGGAGCGTCTTGCCACATGTCAACACTGGGTCTGACTGAGCGCCTCCAGGAGAGAGGCCCAAGCAAGAAGCGCCCCGAGGAGCGTCTTGCCACATGTCAACAATGGGTCTGACTGAGCGCCTCCAGGAGAGAGGCCCAAGCAAGACGCGCCCCGAGGAGCGTCTTGACACTTGTCAACAATGGGTCTGACTGAGCGCCTCCAGGAGAGAGGCCCAAGCAAGACGCGCCCCGAGGAGCGTCTTGACACTTGTCAACAATGGGTCTGACTGAGCGCCTCCAGGAGAGAGGCCCAAGCAAGACGCGCCCCGAGGAGCGTCTTGCCACATGTCAACACTGGGTCTGACAGAGGGCCTCCAGGAGAGAGGCCCAAGCAAGACACGCGCCGAGGGGCGTCTTGACACATGTCAACACTGGGTCTGACTGAGGGCCTCAATGAGAGAAGCCCAAGCAAGACGCGCCCCGAGGAGCGTCTTGCCACATGTCAACACTGGGTCTGACAGAGGGCCTCCAGGAGAGAGGCCCAAGCAATACGTGCCCCGAGGAGCGTCTAGCCACATGTCACCACTGGGTCTGACTGAGCGCCTCCAGGAGAGAGGCCCAAGCAAGACGCGCCCCGAGGAGCGTCTTGCCACATGTCAGCACTCGGTCTGACTGAGCGCCTCCAGGAGAGAGGCCCAAGCAAGACGCGCCCCGAGGAGCGTCTTGCCACATGTCAACACTGGGTCTGACTGAGCGCCTCCAGGAGAGAGGCCCAAGCATGACGCGCCCCGAGGAGCGTCTTGCCACATGTCAACACTGGGTCTGACTGAGCGCCTCCAGGAGAGAGGCCCAAGCAAGACGCGCCCCGAGGAGCGTCTTGCCACATGTGAACACTGGGTCTGACTGAGCGCCTCCAGGAGAGAGGCCCAAGCAAGACGTGCCCCGAGGAGCGTCTTGCCACATGTGAACACTGGGTCTGACTGAGCGCCTCCAGGAGAGAGGCCCAAGCAAGAAGCGCCCCGAGGAGCGTCTTGCCACATGTCAACACTGGTTCTGACAGAGGGCCTCCAGGAGAGAGGCCCGAGCAAGACGCGCCCCGAGGAGTGTCCTGCCACATGTCACCACTGGGTCTGACTGAGCCCCTCCAGGAGAGCGGCCCAAGCAACACGCGCCCCGAGGAGCGTCATTCCACATGTCACTACTCGGTCTGACTGAGCGCCTCCAGGAGAGAGGCCCAAGCAAGACGCGCCCCGAGGAGTGTCTTGCCACGTGTCAACACTGGGTCTGATTGAGGGCCTCCAGGAGAGAGGCCCAAGCAAGACGCGCCCCGAGGAGCGTCTTGCCACATGTCAACACTGGGTCTGACTGAGCGCCTCCAGGAGAGAGGCCCAAGCAAGAAGCGCCCCGAGGAGCGTCTTGCCACATGTCACCACTGGGTCTGACTGAGCGCCTCCAGGAGAGAGTCCCAAGCAAGACGCGCCCCGAGGAAAATCTTGCCACATGTCAACACTGGGTCTGACTGAGGGCCTCCATGAGAGAAGCCTAAGCAAGACGCGCCCCGAGGAGCGTCTTGCCACATGTCACCACTGGGTCTGACTGAGCGCCTCCAGGAGAGAGGCCCAAGCAAGACGCGCCCCGAGGAGCATCTTGACACATGTCAACACTGGGTCTGACTGAGGGCCTCCATGAGAGAAGCCCAAGCAAGACGCGCCCCGAGGAGTGTCTTGCCACATGTCAACACTGGGTTTGACAGAGGGCCTCCAGGTGAGAGGCCCAAGCAAGATGCACCCCGAGGAGCGTCTTGCAACATGTCAACACTGGGTCTGACTGAGCGCCTCCAGGAGAGAGGCCCAAGCAAGAAGCGCCCAGAGGAGCGTCTTGCCACATGTCAACAATGGGTCTGACTGAGGGCCTCCAGGAGAGAATCCCAAGCAAGACGCGCCCCGAGGAGCGTCTTGCCACATGTCAACAATGGGTCTGACTGAGCGCCTCCAGGAGAGAGGCCAAAGCAAGACGCGCCCCAAGGAGCGTCTTGACACTTGTCAACACTGGGTCTGACTGAGGGCCTGCATGAGAGAAGCCCAAGCAAGACGCGCCCCGAGGAGTGTCTTGCCACATGTCAACACTGGGTCTGACAGAGGGCCTCCAGGAGAGAAGCCCAAGCAAGATGCAACCCGAGGAGCGTCTTGACACATGTCAACACTGGGGCTGACAGAGGGCCTCCAGGAGAGAGGCCCCAAGGAAGACGCGCCCCGAGGACTGTCTTGCCACATGTCACCACTGGGTCTGACTGAGCGCCTCCAGGAGAGAGGCCCAAGCAAGACGCGCCCCGAGGAGCGTCTTGCCACGTGTCAACACTGGGTCTGATTGAGGGCCTCCAGGAGAGAGGCCCAAGCATGATGCGCCCCAAGGAGCGCCTTGCCACATGTCAACACTGGGTCTGACTGAGCGCCTCCAGGAGAGAGGCCCAAGCAAGACGCGCCCCGAGGAGCGTCTTGCCACGTGTCAACACTGGGTCTGACTGAGCGTCTCCAGGATAGAGGCCCAAGCAAGACGCGCCCGGAGGAGCGTCTTGCCACATGTCAGCACTCGGTCTGACTGAGCGCCTCCAGGAGAGAGGCCCAAGCAAGACGCGCCCCGAGGAGCGTCTTGCCACATGTCAACACTGGGTCTGACTGAGCGCCTCCAGGAGAGAGGCCCAAGCATGACGCGCCCCGAGGAGCGTCTTGCCACATGTCAACACTGGGTCTGACTGAGCGCCTCCAGGAGAGAGGCCCAAGCAAGACGCGCCCCGAGGAGCATCTTGCCACATGTGAACACTGGGTCTGACTGAGCGCCTCCAGGAGAGAGGCCCAAGCAAGACGTGCCCCGAGGAGCATCTTGCCACATGTCAACACTGGGTCTGACTGAGAGCCTCCAGGAGAGAGGCCCAAGCAAGAAGCGCCCCGAGGAGCGTCTTGCCACATGTCAACACTGGTTCTGACAGAGGGCCTCCAGGAGAGAGGCCCGAGCAAGACGCGCCCCGAGGAGTGTCCTGCCACATGTCACCACTGGGTCTGACTGAGCGCCTCCAGGAGAGAGGCCCAAGCAACACGCGCCCCGAGGAGCGTCATTCCACATGTCACTACTCGGTCTGACTGAGCGCCTCCAGGAGAGAGGCCCAAGCAAGACGCGCCCCGAGGAGTGTCTTGCCACGTGTCAACACTGGGTCTGATTGAGGGCCTCCAGGAGAGAGGCCCAAGCAAGACGCGCCCCGAGGAGCGTCTTGCCACATGTCAACACTGGGTCTGACTGAGCGCCTCCAGGAGAGAGGCCCAAGCAAGAAGCGCCCCGAGGAGCGTCTTGCCACATGTCACCACTGGGTCTGACTGAGCGCCTCCAGGAGAGAGTCCCAAGCAAGACGCGCCCCGAGGAAAATCTTGCCACATGTCAACACTGGGTCTGACTGAGGGCCTCCATGAGAGAAGCCCAAGCAAGACGCGCCCCGAGGAGCGTCTTGCCACATGTCACCACTGGGTCTGACTGAGCGCCTCCAGGAGAGAGGCCAAAGCAAGACGCGCCCCAAGGAGCGTCTTGACACTTGTCAACACTGGGTCTGACTGAGGGCCTGCATGAGAGAAGCCCAAGCAAGACGCGCCCCGAGGAGTGTCTTGCCACATGTCAACACTGGGTCTGACAGAGGGCCTCCAGGAGAGAAGCCCAAGCAAGATGCAACCCGAGGAGCGTCTTGACACATGTCAACACTGGGGCTGACAGAGGGCCTCCAGGAGAGAGGCCCAAGGAAGACGCGCCCCGAGGACTGTCTTGCCACATGTCACCACTGGGTCTGACTGAGCGCCTCCAGGAGAGAGGCCCAAGCAAGACGCGCCCCGAGGAGCGTCTTGCCACGTGTCAACACTGGGTCTGATTGAGGGCCTCCAGGAGAGAGGCCCAAGCAAGATGCGCCCCAAGGAGCGCCTTGCCACATGTCAACACTGGGTCTGACTGAGCGCCTCCAGGAGAGAGGCCCAAACAAGACGCGCCCCGAGGTGCATCTTGCCACATGTCAACACTGGGTCTGACTGAGCGCCTCCAGGAGAGAGGCCCAAGCAAGACGCGCCCGGAGGAGCGTCTTGCCACATGTCAGCACTCGGTCTGACTGAGCGCCTCCAGGAGAGAGGCCCAAGCAAGACGCGCCCCGAGGAGCGTCTTGCCACATGTCAACACTGGGTCTGACTGAGCGCCTCCAGGAGAGAGGCCCAAGCATGACGCGCCCCGAGGAGCGTCTTGCCACATGTCAACACTGGGTCTGACTGAGCTCCTCCAGGAGAGAGGCCCAAGCAAGACGCGCCCCGAGGAGCGTCTTGCCACATGTGAACACTGGGTCTGACTGAGCGCCTCCAGGAGAGAGGCCCAAGCAAGACGTGCCCCGAGGAGCGTCTTGCCACATGTCAACACTGGGTCTGACTGAGTGCCTCCAGGAGAGAGGCCCAAGCAAGAAGCGCCCCGAGGAGCGTCTTGCCACATGTCAACACTGGTTCTGACAGAGGGCCTCCAGGAGAGAGGCCCGAGCAAGACGCGCCCCGAGGAGTGTCCTGCCACATGTCACCACTGGGTCTGACTGAGCGCCTCCAGGAGAGAGGCCCAAGCAACACGCGCCCCGAGGAGCGTCATTCCACATGTCACTACTCGGTCTGACTGAGCGCCTCCAGGAGAGAGGCCCAAGCAAGACGCGCCCCGAGGAGTGTCTTGCCACGTGTCAACACTGGGTCTGATTGAGGGCCTCCAGGAGAGAGGCCCAAGCAAGACGCGCCCCGAGGAGCGTCTTGCCACATGTCAACACTGGGTCTGACTGAGCGCCTCCAGGAGAGAGGCCCAAGCAAGAAGCGCCCCGCGGAGCGTCTTGCCACATGTCACCACTGGGTCTGACTGAGCGCCTCCAGGAGAGAGTCCCAAGCAAGACGCGCCCCGAGGAAAATCTTGCCACATGTCAACACTGGGTCTGACTGAGGGCCTCCATGAGAGAAGCCCAAGCAAGACGCGCCCCGAGGAGCGTCTTGCCACATGTCACCACTGGGTCTGACTGAGGGCCTCCATGAGAGAAGCCCAAGCAAGACGCTCCCCGAGGAGTGTCTTGCCACATGTCAACACTGGGTTTGACAGAGGGCCTCCAGGTGAGAGGCCCAAGCAAGATGCACCCCGAGGAGCGTCTTGCAACATGTCAAAACTGGGTCTGACTGAGCGCCTCCAGGAGAGAGGCCCAAGCAAGAAGCGCCCAGAGGAGCGTCTTGCCACATGTCAACAATGGGTCTGACTGAGGGCCTCCAGGAGAGAATCCCAAGCAAGACGCACCCCGAGGAGCGTCTTGCCACATGTCAACAATGGGTCTGACTGAGCGCCTCCAGGAGAGAGGCCAAAGCAAGACGCGGCCCAAGGAGCATCTTGACACTTGTCAACACTGGGTCTGACTGAGGGCCTGCATGAGAGAAGCCCAAGCAAGACGCGCCCCGAGGAGTGTCTTGCCACATGTCAGCACTCGGTCTGACTGTGCGCCTCCAGGAGAGAGGCCCAAGGAACACGCACCCCGAGGAGCGTCTTGCCACATGTCAACAATGATTCTGACTGAGGGCCTCTAGGAGAGAAGCCCAAGCAAGACGTGCCCCGAGGAGCGTCTTGCCACATGTCAGCACTCGGTCTGACTGAACGCCTCCAGGAGAGAAGCCCCAGCAAGACACGCCCCGAGGAGCGTCTTGCCACATGTCAGCACTCGGTCTGACTGAGCGCCTCCAGGAGAGAGGCCAAAGCAAGACGCGCCCCGAGGAGCATCTTGCCACATGTGCCCTCTGGGTCTGACTGAGCGCCTCCAGGAGAGAATCCCAAGCAAGACGCGCCATGAGGAGCGTCTTGTCACATGTCAACACTGGGTCTGACTGAGCGTCTCCAGGAGAGAGGCCCAAGCAAGAAACGCCCAGGAGCGTCTTGACACATGTCAACACTGGGTATGCCTGAGCGCCTCCAGGAGAGAGGCCCAAGCAAGACGCGCGCCGAGGAGCGTCCTGCCACATGTGAACAATGGGTCTGACTGAGTGCCTCCATGAGAGAAGCCCCAGCAAGACGCGCCCCGAGGAGCGTCTTGCCACATGTCAACACTGGGTCTGACTGAGCGCCTCCAGGAGAGAGGCCCAAGCAAGAAGCGCCCAGAGGAGCGTCTTGCCACATGTCAACAATGGGTCTGACTGAGGGCCTCCAGGAGAGAATCCCAAGCAAGACGCGCCCCAAGGAGCGTCTTGACACTTGTCAACACTGGGTCTGACTGAGGGCCTGCATGAGAGAAGCCCAAGCAAGACGCGCCCCGAGGAGTGTCTTGCCACATGTCAACACTGGGTCTGACAGAGGGCCTCCAGGAGAGAAGCCCAAGCAAGATGCAACCCGAGGAGCGTCTTGACACATGTCAACACTGGGTCTGACTGAGCGCCTCCAGGAGAGAGGCCCAAGCAAGAAGCGCCCAGAGGAGCGTCTTGCCACATGTCAACAATGGGTCTGACTGAGCGCCTCCAGGAGAGAGGCCAAAGCAAGACGCGCCCCAAGGAGCGTCTTGACACTTGTCAACACTGGGTCTGACTGAGGGCCTGCATGAGAGAAGCCCAAGCAAGACGCGCCCCGAGGAGTGTCTTGCCACATGTCAACACTGGGTCTGACAGAGGGCCTGCATGAGAGAAGCCCAAGCAAGACGCGCCCCGAGGAGTGTCTTGCCACATGTCAACACTGGGTCTGACAGAGGGCCTCCAGGAGAGAAGCCCAAGCAAGATGCAACCCGAGGAGCGTCTTGACACATGTCAACACTGGGGCTGACAGAGGGCCTCCAGGAGAGAGGCCCCAAGGAAGACGCGCCCCGAGGACTGTCTTGCCACATGTCACCACTGGGTCTGACTGAGCGCCTCCAGGAGAGAGGCCCAAGCAAGACGCGCCCCGAGGAGCGTCTTGCCACGTGTCAACACTGGGTCTGATTGAGGGCCTCCAGGAGAGAGGCCCAAGCAAGATGCGCCCCAAGGAGCGCCTTGCCACATGTCAACACTGGGTCTGACTGAGCGCCTCCAGGAGAGAGGCCCAAGCAAGACGCGCCCCGAGGAGCGTCTTGCCACGTGTCAACACTGGGTCTGACTGAGCGTCTCCAGGATAGAGGCCCAAGCAAGACGCGCCCGGAGGAGCGTCTTGCCACATGTCAGCACTCGGTCTGACTGAGCGCCTCCAGGAGAGAGGCCCAAGCAAGACGCGCCCCGAGGAGCGTCTTGCCACATGTCAACACTGGGTCTGACTGAGCGCCTCCAGGAGAGAGGCCCAAGCATGACGCGCCCCGAGGAGCGTCTTGCCACATGTCAACACTGGGTCTGACTGAGCGCCTCCAGGAGAGAGGCCCAAGCAAGACGCGCCCCGAGGAGCATCTTGCCACATGTGAACACTGGGTCTGACTGAGCGCCTCCAGGAGAGAGGCCCAAGCAAGACGTGCCCCGAGGAGCATCTTGCCACATGTCAACACTGGGTCTGACTGAGAGCCTCCAGGAGAGAGGCCCAAGCAAGAAGCGCCCCGAGGAGCGTCTTGCCACATGTCAACACTGGTTCTGACAGAGGGCCTCCAGGAGAGAGGCCCGAGCAAGACGCGCCCCGAGGAGTGTCCTGCCACATGTCACCACTGGGTCTGACTGAGCGCCTCCAGGAGAGAGGCCCAAGCAACACGCGCCCCGAGGAGCGTCATTCCACATGTCACTACTCGGTCTGACTGAGCGCCTCCAGGAGAGAGGCCCAAGCAAGACGCGCCCCGAGGAGTGTCTTGCCACGTGTCAACACTGGGTCTGATTGAGGGCCTCCAGGAGAGAGGCCCAAGCAAGACGCGCCCCGAGGAGCGTCTTGCCACATGTCAACACTGGGTCTGACTGAGCGCCTCCAGGAGAGAGGCCCAAGCAAGAAGCGCCCCGAGGAGCGTCTTGCCACATGTCACCACTGGGTCTGACTGAGCGCCTCCAGGAGAGAGTCCCAAGCAAGACGCGCCCCGAGGAAAATCTTGCCACATGTCAACACTGGGTCTGACTGAGGGCCTCCATGAGAGAAGCCCAAGCAAGACGCGCCCCGAGGAGCGTCTTGCCACATGTCACCACTGGGTCTGACTGAGCGCCTCCAGGAGAGAGGCCAAAGCAAGACGCGCCCCAAGGAGCGTCTTGACACTTGTCAACACTGGGTCTGACTGAGGGCCTGCATGAGAGAAGCCCAAGCAAGACGCGCCCCGAGGAGTGTCTTGCCACATGTCAACACTGGGTCTGACAGAGGGCCTCCAGGAGAGAAGCCCAAGCAAGATGCAACCCGAGGAGCGTCTTGACACATGTCAACACTGGGGCTGACAGAGGGCCTCCAGGAGAGAGGCCCAAGGAAGACGCGCCCCGAGGACTGTCTTGCCACATGTCACCACTGGGTCTGACTGAGCGCCTCCAGGAGAGAGGCCCAAGCAAGACGCGCCCCGAGGAGCGTCTTGCCACGTGTCAACACTGGGTCTGATTGAGGGCCTCCAGGAGAGAGGCCCAAGCAAGATGCGCCCCAAGGAGCGCCTTGCCACATGTCAACACTGGGTCTGACTGAGCGCCTCCAGGAGAGAGGCCCAAACAAGACGCGCCCCGAGGTGCATCTTGCCACATGTCAACACTGGGTCTGACTGAGCGCCTCCAGGAGAGAGGCCCAAGCAAGACGCGCCCGGAGGAGCGTCTTGCCACATGTCAGCACTCGGTCTGACTGAGCGCCTCCAGGAGAGAGGCCCAAGCAAGACGCGCCCCGAGGAGCGTCTTGCCACATGTCAACACTGGGTCTGACTGAGCGCCTCCAGGAGAGAGGCCCAAGCATGACGCGCCCCGAGGAGCGTCTTGCCACATGTCAACACTGGGTCTGACTGAGCTCCTCCAGGAGAGAGGCCCAAGCAAGACACGCCCCGAGGAGCGTCTTGCCACATGTGAACACTGGGTCTGACTGAGCGCCTCCAGGAGAGAGGCCCAAGCAAGACGTGCCCCGAGGAGCGTCTTGCCACATGTCAACACTGGGTCTGACTGAGTGCCTCCAGGAGAGAGGCCCAAGCAAGAAGCGCCCCGAGGAGCGTCTTGCCACATGTCAACACTGGTTCTGACAGAGGGCCTCCAGGAGAGAGGCCCGAGCAAGACGCGCCCCGAGGAGTGTCCTGCCACATGTCACCACTGGGTCTGACTGAGCGCCTCCAGGAGAGAGGCCCAAGCAACACGCGCCCCGAGGAGCGTCATTCCACATGTCACTACTCGGTCTGACTGAGCGCCTCCAGGAGAGAGGCCCAAGCAAGACGCGCCCCGAGGAGTGTCTTGCCACGTGTCAACACTGGGTCTGATTGAGGGCCTCCAGGAGAGAGGCCCAAGCAAGACGCGCCCCGAGGAGCGTCTTGCCACATGTCAACACTGGGTCTGACTGAGCGCCTCCAGGAGAGAGGCCCAAGCAAGAAGCGCCCCGCGGAGCGTCTTGCCACATGTCACCACTGGGTCTGACTGAGCGCCTCCAGGAGAGAGTCCCAAGCAAGACGCGCCCCGAGGAAAATCTTGCCACATGTCAACACTGGGTCTGACTGAGGGCCTCCATGAGAGAAGCCCAAGCAAGACGCGCCCCGAGGAGCGTCTTGCCACATGTCACCACTGGGTCTGACTGAGGGCCTCCATGAGAGAAGCCCAAGCAAGACGCTCCCCGAGGAGTGTCTTGCCACATGTCAACACTGGGTTTGACAGAGGGCCTCCAGGTGAGAGGCCCAAGCAAGATGCACCCCGAGGAGCGTCTTGCAACATGTCAAAACTGGGTCTGACTGAGCGCCTCCAGGAGAGAGGCCCAAGCAAGAAGCGCCCAGAGGAGCGTCTTGCCACATGTCAACAATGGGTCTGACTGAGGGCCTCCAGGAGAGAATCCCAAGCAAGACGCACCCCGAGGAGCGTCTTGCCACATGTCAACAATGGGTCTGACTGAGCGCCTCCAGGAGAGAGGCCAAAG
>NW_027223063.1:0-64559 GCF_043380555.1 Nothobranchius furzeri
AGTTCCACCTTGAGGTTGGTTTCTCAGCTCACTGTTTGAGTGCTGGTCTCTACCAGATTCATGACTGCGACAGGCGTGTCGTGGCCTATGCTGGTAAGCTCTTGACTGGACCTGAGTTGAAATACTCGGACTGTGACAAGGCTTTGCTTTCCACCATGTGGGCCGTTAAGTACTTTGCGAACTACATTGGCGGACAGAAAATCATCATTGAGACACAGCACCAGCCGGTGACCTTCCTTAACAGTCAGCGCATCAGAGATGGTGTGGTGACCAATTCTCGAATCGCTTCGTGGCTGCTGGCTCTTCAAAGCTTCAATATCGAGGTGCGCTACGCCCAGAACCGACGTAGCCCTCTTGGCATGGGTTTGGCTGCGTGCCAACACTGCTCGGACGACGCCATCGCGTCAGTCCCGCCAGCCAGGCCCCCTCAGGCTCTTCTAAACCACAACCACCACTACTACGACCAGTCATACTGTGTGGGTTTACCGACCGTATACGTGGATGGCAGTGCTTTTCGGCACGGTTCTGCGCCTAGTGCGGGCGTGGGTGTCGTCTGGGTAGACGGTGACCACAGGGAGTCCCGATGTTACTCTCTGGGTGAGAAGACCTCACAGTATGCTGAAGTAGCGGGGATCGTGATAGCGCTACGTAGCGCTAGGGACCGTGGCTTCCGTGAACTGGTGATTTGCACTGACTCGGACTACGCGCGTCTCAGTTTCTTATGTCATCTACCAACGTGGAAGAGTAACGGGTACCAGACCGCTAACCGGAAGCCCGTCAAAAATCAGGCACTCTTCAGAGCATGTGACATTCTGGTGACTGCACTTGACATGCACATTTACTGGCGTAAAGTCAAAGGTCACTCTCGCGCACCCGGTCCTGAAAAGGAGTTGAACGATCTTGCAGACTCTTTGGCCAAACAGGGCGCGACCGATGGTCCCCTGTGGGTTTTTGACCCCGGGTGGCTTGAGGGACATGTGTGGTCTTTCCCTGATGAAAACCAGGTGTGTGTTGTTACTCGAGCTCGGGCTGCTAAAGCGTCCGCCTCGGAACCACCCAAAGGTGCGGTGGCCATTCAACCTGCCTATTCGGATACCGATCTTGTCAGTCTTCAATCCCAAGACCCTGCTATCAGCAGGATGATCAAGTACATTTCTGATCCTAAAACCCAGCTACCAACTTCCGTCGAGCTTGACTCCGTTCCTGAGCTTCGCTCTCTCTTTCGTGTGCGGTCCACACTGAGGATCGTCAAAGGGCTGCTGATGCACGCCGCCAAGCCTCCTTTGCCGCCTGTCCTTGTTACTCCAAAACCGCTGAGGAGGGGCATGATCTCGCAGGCTCATGACTCTCCATCCGCCGGTCACAAAGGCGTCAAGGCCACGTTCGGTGCCCTGTGCCAGGTTGCTTATTGGCCGGGGATGCGTCGTGACATCTCAGACCACGTCGAGCGTTGCTTGGTCTGTTGTCAGTTTCAGCCGTCCAACCCTACGCACAGAGCTCCCCTACAAGAAAAAGGGCCGACCACTCCATGGTCGGACTTGCAATTCGATTGGGTGGGGCCTCTGACCAAATCAACCAGAGGAAGTAAGTACATACTGACTGTCACCTGCGCAATCACCGAATGGGTTGAATGTTTGCCAGCACCTGATGACACGGCTAAGACTACAGCGATCCTCTTGCTGAATCACGTTTTTGCCCGCTTCGGTTTGCCCACAAGGGTCGACTCGGACAGGGGTACCCATTTCACCTCTGACGTGATGAAACATCTTTGGGAACTGTTGGGTGTCAAGGCTAAGTTCCACATTAGCCACCGGCCCCAGTCCTCTGGACAGGTCGAAAGGGTGAACCGCACGGTTATCAGCATGTTAAAAAAGTACGTGAAAGCTAACCACCGAGATTGGGATGTGAAACTTCCGTTGGTCCTTATGGCCATACGGGCTACCCCCCATGAGTCTACAGGAGTCTCCCCGTTTGAAATGATGACGGGCAGACAAATGACTCTACCGCTTCACCTGCTGTATCAACGACCGGTTCGGTCCGACACAGCCCCGGCTTGTACGAGCGGCCAATACTTGCAGGACCTGAGAACTCACCTGCTTGCAGCATTCTCGTTCGCACAGGCATCTCTGGAAAAGTCAGCTGAAGGCAGAAAAACTTATTACGATAAGAAAGCCTCACATTCCGAACTCGATGTAGGTGATCAGGCCTGGTACTACATTTTCGCTCCCAAAACGGGTAACAATAATGCGACCTCGGGGAAGCTGGCTAAGAAACTTTTGCCCAAATGGTCGGGTCCATACCTGATTACAGATAAGATCTCTCCGGTCGTGTATCAGATCAAGATCGCCGACAAAAACAAGGCGCCCATCTACAAATGGTTACACAGGGACCATATCAAACTATACAAGGGTCCCACAGATTTGGCCGATACCGACAACAACAATCCACCGGCTTCAAAAGGGGGGTGATAAATACGTCCCGTTGGTTCCACAGATTTATATCTCTGATTACACAAATTTGTTTGTTTGTGAGAGTGCATGGTTGTCTTCCATGTTATACGTCACGTGCAGACTTAAGGTGTGTTGAGACGGACGTGCTGTGGGCTCCTGGAGTCAGGTAAACGGCCAGGTAACAGTGAGTGGGTTAGGCCACATAGTACTGTTGTTCAAAATTTTTTTTTTTTTTTTATCTTTACTAATCACAATTCCTTAGGGGTACATTAACATGAACATGATTACTAACCACTGATTTACATTTTAGTACTGATTTACATTTCTGTTTTTTTATAGTACCTTTGACCAGTTGATTTTTACAGTGAATATTATGTTTGTGATTATCAATTCTTTGATTTATCCTACGGGGCTACAACCAATTTTGCCCCTGTCCTGACAGTGTGTATTTACAGTGAGGATTCACTGATACCGGTTAGGGTTTCTTTCATTTTTCTGCTTCTCGCATCATCCCTTTTTGCATCTAACACAGACAGGGCTGCATCCATTTCTTCACTTAATGGGTAATTACACTTAAAACTAACACATAGTACAAAAGGCACTCATAGAGTTAGGTTTTTATTATTTTTTATTTCTTTGATGACATGAAATGCACTTTTGTCGTGTCTACATTGAAGTGCCTACACTGTGCTCTCTCTCCTCTGCTGAGCTTGTGAGGATCCTGCTTCCTGGGGGTGGATCCGTGACTCGTTCTCTGCATCGACTACTCCTGAGGGTGCACCAGCTCATTGGCCTTGGACGACTGTGGTTCCGGCATGGCTGCTGGGACACCTCATTCGTTGGGATTACTGTCAACTGCTCTTCCCTTTTTGTGGATTACGATAAGTACTCTTTCAAAGTTCAATTTTTATTTGGAATATTACCCTGCCTGCGGATACAACAATCGATTTTTAATTGGAATACTACCCTGTTCGTGGATACGTACAAGATATGCTCCTGCTTTGCTTTATTGCCCGTGAGGATATGAAGTTGCTGTTGCTTCGTTTATGGCTTCCATGGGGAATAATTAATAACCTGCTGACTTGTGTTCTTCCTGAGGAGTATGCGAGACTGTTCTCCGGCGTGGGGTTCGTACCTCACCACAGATGGCTGTTCCCTTGGGATCGCATCCGGTTATGTTGTCAAGATTCTTCATAACTTGGGTTTGTTCAACGACCAAGTGGTCTCTTGAAGGACCACATTGACCTTGAAAAGGGGGGATATGTAAGGTTATGAAGTTCATCATTTTCAGCTCCACACAGCTGCCCCTGTACACAGTAACACCCGTGTTGAAAACGCCAAGGTCGGGTCTTCCTCAGACTGTTTACATTCCAGGAGAAGAGTCCGAAGGAGAAGAAGAACGCTTTTCAATAATCAAAGTACTTAATTTGTGATTAAAGCTATTCGAAACAGATGTTGATCAATAATAATCAAGTGAATGATCTGTGAAATAAATATGTCATGATTTATGTTTAATGAAAACAGGACTATTGCACAGACAGACTGATCCTCATCTCTATAGAAACGCATGACACATTGTTCCAACCAATCAGAGCTTTCGGCTGCCGCAGGAGAATCTAGCTTGTTGACTTAAAGTGTCCAATCCCGTTTACTGAAACTTAAAACAATTCAGAGATATAAAACAAGGCAACGCCATTTTAAGCTCAGTTCCATTTTGACTTCAGTTCTATTCACCGTCATCCTAAAGAAAAGCACAGCCTGGCCAGATGTGTTTTCTTCTTTAAACTAAGAACTGTGAAGTTGGAGATTTTCGTCGTTTAACAACCAGACGACATCCTTTCAAAATAAGAGCACCTGCTGACGCTGCCGATCGGTACCGGGGTCGACCCTTCAGACGGGCTTTGACGTGCTGCGACCGCTGCTCCGACAGCTCCAGTACACATCCGAGGTCTCCAGACCTGGCATTTCCGGATCTACCTGGGAGGCCCCCTCTGGGTACGTACACGGCAAAATAGCGGCTCATGTCATCACTTTATAAGCCTCCTGATATCTAGTCATAACAAAGACTACCAGATTCAATGACGTCAGCCTAAGGAGTCTGAACCAACCACACACACACACGCACCAACACAACATCCAAATCCATTTTCATCCATCACAGAGTTAGTCCTGGTAGATTGTTTAGAATTTATAATTAAGAAATTAAAGATTCTCAAACGATCCCATCTCTCTCTCTTTTCTTGTCTCAAAGTCAATACAGAGTGTTTAATTAAACTCCCTGATGATAAAAATAGCCTATTCTTCTGATTATAAAAAGTGATCTACTTACAGTGTATTAAAATACAACTCTAGATAGTTACATCACTCTATTCCCTTACAGTTTCTTACACCTCCATTAAATGCACAATAATTAACTTTTTGATTTTTTCAACATCATTTTCACTATCCCTTAAAAACAAAAAGAACACTTCCAAGCATCATATAAGGCCACAACAAAGTATGAGTAACGTGCATGTCTGTTTTCATGGATTCATAGGACTTCAGGGCTTGTTTTTGCTGACATTCAACAGATGTTTACCTGTGGTCACAACACAGCTTTTATCTCAGTGTCTTCCTTCTGTGTTGGTCACACGGTTATTTTTCAAAAAAAATGATGTTAGACAATAGTAACGTCCGGGGCGCCGTAAAGCGGTGAAAGAATAGGAAGATTCTAAGGGCCCACAGCTGTCAGGTGTCAGAACCCAAGTCCGCAAACCAGCCTCTCCCAGCTAGTCGGCCTCCACCATGGACCACAACTCCCAGCATGCCCCTCGCGGGGATTCCCTCCACGTCGCACCTACGTCACGAACCGCGACTATATACGGAAGTCGCCTCGCCAGCTCACCACTCAGTCATCGTTTCTTCGGATCTATGATCAGAGTTTCCAAGCAACCGATCCATCGTACGAACTCTCAGCTCACAGTAAGTGTTCTTACTTACTTCGGGAAAACCCAGCATTTCCGTGTCACTTCATTGACGCTCGAACGCTCGGGGATTCCTAGATTAAACAGAGAGCCGGCGTTTCACAGACGCTATCACTTCCGCATCTGTGAGACAACGCTCTCTACAAGCTCAACTCCCGTATCCAGCCGACCAGTCTGACAGGATGACTAAGTCCGTTAACCCAGCGGAGTTTGAGCAAATGAAGAAGGAGATAGTTCAGCTCCACACCTTGGTCGATCGGCTCAACACCAAGGTGAACTCTCTGACCGACCTCACCCTTCAGTTGACCACATCCCTCAATGCTCTCCGGCAGCAAGCCCTCGCTCCACCTAAGGAGGAGCCGCAGTTCAGCCTACCGGAGAGGTGGAATGGAGAGGTTGGGAGCCCAGATGGTCTGCTCGCCTCCCTCGATATGCAATTCGAATGCCAACCGGGACGCTTCCCCACTGCCCGCTCTCGGGTTGCGCACCTCACCTCCCTGCTTTCTGGACGCGCTCAGGAGTGGGCCGCTGCTCTTTATAATTCAAAATACCCTACCTGCAATGACTATGCTGCTTTTGTGGCCGCCCTCAGGAAGACCTTCGTTCCACCCAGTAGCGAAGTGGGGGCTGAAGCACGTCTCTTAAAGCTCCGCCAACGTGAACGCTCTGTGTGCGCCTATGCGTCAGAGTTTTGCACCATCGCGGCCAAACTACAGTGGGATGACTCTGCCCTTCGAGCTGTTTTTTTTGGAGGGGTTGGCGCCCTACATCCGAGACGAGATGGCGGGAAGAGAACTACCCCAGACCCTGGATGAGGTTGCCGACCTGGCGTTGCGCATCGACCAGCAGGTTCTGGTTCGACCCAGATCATCCACTCGCCCACTCAGAGCGCCCGGACCTCTTCCTTGTTCACCAACGCCAGCTTCCAGACCCACTTCTACTGAGGAGCCTAGGCAGCTAGGCCACCTTTCCCCGGAGGAGAGACAGCGACGGTGGCGCGAGGGTCTCTGTGCCTATTGTGGCTCTCCCGACCACCGGCGCCTGGACTGCCCATTACGGCCGGGAAACGGAGGAACCCACTGAGTATCGGGGTAGCTCAGCCTGGGTCACCCTATGCCTCTACCTCTTCCCACTGACTCCTCCTTCCTGTCACCCTCTTACACAATGAGACCTCACATCAGGTGCATGCTCTCATGGACTCAGGGGCCGCCGACAACTTCATGGATGTGGATCTGGCTAAACGCCTACGGATCCCCCTGACTCCCCTGGAATGAGTTGTTTTGGTGACCTCGGTGAACGGCAGACCTCTCCAGCCCTATCCTGTCCAAGAATGAACCCAGTCACTCCAGATGGTCCTCCAAGGCCACTGGGAAACCCTCCACTTTCTCATCATCTCTGCTCCCTCCTCTCCTCTAATCTTGGGGTTCCCCTGGCTCCGTCTCCACGACCCCCATCTTGGGGTTCCCCTGGCTCCGTCTCCACGACCCCCAGATTTCCTGGTCACAGAACCGCCTTTTAGGCTGGGGGACCCAGTGCCAGGCCCACCTCTCTCCTCCTCCGTCCATGGCAGACCGCCCGGCTGGTGGTCTTGGTCCTCTACCGCCCAATCCGCCACTACCCTATCGAGACCTGGCTGCAGTCTTCGATAAGCGATGCGCCACCACACTGCCGCCTCACCGCCCATATGACATGGAGATCAGGCTACAACCAGGTACCAGTCCTCCCCATGGGCGCCTTTTCTCTCTCTCTCCCTCCGAAACCAGAGCTATGGAGGAGTATATAAACCAGGCCCTCCAGCAGGGTTTCACTCCTCTTCCCTGGGTGCTGCAGGCTTCTTCTTTGTGAAGAAAAAGGAAGGTGACCTTCGTCCCTGTATAGACTACCGGGGTCTAAACAAAATCACTATCGGGGCCGCCATCCCCTGCCACTCCTCACGACTGCTCTGGACTCCATCTCCTAGGCGTGGATGTTCACAAAATTGGACCTCCGGAGCGCCTAATCTGGTCCGCATCAAAGCTGGGGATGAGTGGAAGACCACATTCATCAACCCCACCGGTCATTGGGAGTACCAGGTCACGCCCTTCGGGTTGTGCAATAGCCCCGCCGTATTCCAACGCGTCATTAACGATGTTCTCCGCTACATGCTGGGCCGGTGGGTGTTTGCCTACCTGGATGACATCTTGATTTACTCCGAGGCCGAACACCTCCACCATGTTCGTGCCGTCCTGACCCGGCTTCTGAGCAACAACCTATACTGCAAGCCCGAGAAATGCTCTTTCCACCAGCGGGCTATCTCATTCCTGGGCTTCATGATCTCGGATCAGGTCATAACCATGGACCCTCAGAAGGTCCAGGCGGTCGCTGACTGGCCCCTTCCTACGAGCCTAAAACATCTACAGAGTTTTCTGTGCTTCTGCAATTTTTACCACCGTTTTATTAAGAACTTCAGCACCATTGTGGCACCGCTCACCTTCCTCAACCAACCAAGCCCTCCCGGCCAACCGTTCCGTCTGACACCAGACGTCATTCGGGCTTCCGCCACCTGGTCACCCGGTTCACGTCGGCCCCTATCCTCCGCCATCCAGAGACTACGGAGCCCTTCATGGTCGAAGTCGATGCCTCGGACGTCGGTGCCGGTGCCATCCCGATGACAGACTCCATCCCTGCACCTACTTCTCTAGGAAGTTTTCCGCCACCCAGCAGAAGTATAGCATGGGTGATCGGGAACTGCTGGCCAGAAAATGGGTGCTGGATGAGTGGAGAATGTGGCTTCTAGGCACCACCCAGCTTTTCACTATCTGGACGGTCCACCAGAACCTGACTCACATCCGATCAGTCAAGCAGCTCAATCCTCGCCAGGCCCGCTGGGCCCTCTTCTTCGAGCCCTATGAGTTCCATCTTGCCTACCGCCCTGGGACTAAGAACCAGAAGGCTGATGCCCTCTCCTGCCAGTTCACACACTCCACGCCCACGTCCGAGCCCGCACCAATTCTCCCAGAGCACCGTTTCCTGGCCCACCTAAGGTGGCCGTTGGAGGAGGCTATCCAGAACGCCCTCCGGGAAGACCCCGCACCTCCAGAGACCCCCGCGGGTCATCTCTATGTCCCTACATCATGTTGCAGCGAGGCGCTCTCCTGGACCCACTCGTCACGCCTGTCTGGCCACACGGGGTTCTCTCGAACTCTGAGGTTCCTCCAACGAGCACTCTGGTGGCCTTGCATGGCAAGAGATGTTACGGAATACACTAGCGCCTGTGACATCTGCGCCTGCTCCAAAACAGGCCCCTGTTGGTGTCCTCAGACCTCTTCCGGTGCCCAGCCGTCCGTGGTCCCAGGTGGGTCTGGATTTCGTGACAGGACTCCCCCCCGGTCAACAACCTCAACACGGTCCTCACAGTCACTGACTGGTTTTCTAAGGCGGTCCACTTCATCGCCCTTCCGGGTCTCCCTTTGGCCTGACGCATGGCGGAAATATTCCTGGAGAACGTGGTGCGCCTGCACGGCTTCCCTGTTGATGTGGTCTCCGACTGGGGTCCCCAGTTTACGGCCCGATTCTGGAAAGTCTTTTGCCACCTAATGGGAGCATCGGTCAGCCTATCCTCAGGCTATCACCCGCAGACCAATGGTCAGACGGAGCGGGCTAACCAACAGCTAGATCGGTACCTCCGGTGCTTTGTCTCGGCCCAACCCTCGCAATGGCCTAAATACGTCCTCTGGGCAGAGCTGTCCCACAACCTTCACACCTCTTCAACCACTCATATGTCTCCTTTCGAGGTCTGCTATGGCTACCAACCCCTGGTCTTCGCCCACCAGCAGACCGACGTTGCTGTACCTGCCGCGCAATCCCTAGTGAGGCGCTGCAAGAATGCCTGGATCAAAGCACGAGCTTCCATTACCCGAGCCAACGGCCGTTGCGCTCGCCACCAACTCAGCCGACATCGTCCTCGTCCCTCCTATGTCCCTGGGGATAAGGTCTGGGAGTCCACCGCAGACCTCCGCTTCCGTACAGGGTCCAAAAAGCTCGCTCCCTGGTTCCTCGGGCCTTACACAATACAGAAGGTCATCAACCCAGTCTCGTACCGGCTGCGGTTACCGGCGACTTTCTGCATTCATCCCACCTTCCACATCTCCCGACTCAAGCCCTATGTGGAATCCTCCCTGCTTCCACCTCTGGCTCCGGCACCTCCGCCTGCCCGCTTCCTCGACGGTGAGTCCATCTACACCATCCGGCGCATCCTGGACGCCTGTTGCAGGGGTCGGGGATGGCAGTACCTCGTGGACTGGGCGGACTACGGCCCAGAGGAACGCTCCTGGGAACCGGCCCACTCCATCCTGGACCCTGCCCTGATCTCTAACTTCTGGAACCGCCGGGGCTGCCCTGGGACTTCAGAAGCCGTCCCTGGACGGGGGGGGGGGTCCTGTCAGAACCCAAGTCCCCAAACCAGCCTCTCCCAGCTAGCCAGCCTCCACCATGGACCACAACTCCCAGTATACCCCTTGCGGTGATTCCCTCCACGTCGCACCTACGTCACGAACCGCGACTATATACAGAAGTCGCCTCCCCAGCTCACCTCTCAGTCATAGTTTCTTTGGATGTATGATCAGAGTTTCCAAGCAACCGATCCATCGTACGAACTCTCAGCTCACAGTAAGTGTTCTTACTTACTTCGGGAAAACCCAGCATTTCCTTGTCACTTTATTGACGCTCGAACGCTCGGGGATTCCTAGATTAAACCGAGAGCCGGCGTTTCACCGACGCTATCACTTATGCGTCTGTGAGGCAACGCTCTCTACAAGCTCAACTCCCGTATCCAGCCGACCAGTCTGACATCAGGGGCCCAAAAAAGTTTCAAAGTTGAATAAAAAATAAATAAAGTTTAAAAATCACAAGTACTTTACTTTGCAGTATTTTTGCTCATTTAAGACATTAAACAATCTTTTAATCTTAATGAAATGTATATTTATTCAGAGGTCCCTACTTTATTTTGACTAATTAATTTCACGCAGCAGTCAGACAGCAGAGGCATCAGTAAAAATATGTCTGAGTCACGGAAAAGGAAAGAAAGAAAGGAGAAAGAGGACAGGCAGAAGAGAGGGTGTCAGTATGTCACACAGTTTTTCTCAGAGAAAGGTGGGTTTAGTTAGTGAGTGGTTAAATTCAACCTGTTAGCTTTGATATCCATAGTGAGAGGAACGTTGGTTACGTATTGTAACCCCAGATTCTATGAGTCTAGTCGCAACCCTTAAGCTAGCTGCTATTGGAAGGATGATCTCAGCATCAGCCAATCATGAAGAGCTTAAATGTACGCCCACCAATGGAGGGCACCCCTTGTGGGTATATAAGTGGAGCGACTCCACTGTTCGCCTCCGATGGCTCTTGGTCCTAACAGAACCAGTGGGGCCATTGGCTTAAGGGCTGCGACTAGACTCATAGAATCTGGGGTTACAATACGTAACCAACGTTCTATTTTGTCTAGTCTTAGCCCTTAAGCTAACTGCTATTGGAATAATGCACAGCTGGATGGGTTTACGCCACACTGGTCAACCAAATGGACACACCCAACATGTCTCCTTTTAGCGGGGCCGCTCAGCCTCAGCCCAGGGCTTAAAAGGCTGAGGCAGCCAGAGAGAAGAGTGGGGCCCCCACTAAAATTATCATCCACAAGAGGATGAATTTCATTCAAGTAGGGCTGATGTGGTGCCATAATGCTTTCACTCACGCACCGGGCACAGAAGGTGGGAAGCCGCCCCCTCATCAGAATTATGGGGAGGAGGAAAAAGTCCAGCCAATGAAATTGACCTGGATTTGAAAGAAGTATTAATGTTTTTGGGCACAAAGGCTGGGTTGGGGCATAAAACAGCAGCTCCGCCATCTTCCCGGATCCTGAGGCATGCGGGAGCCACTGAGAGGGCGGTTAGGTCGCTCCCTCTCTTGACTGATGCTAGCGCCAGCAGCAAGGCAGTTTTGAGTGACTGGAACTTGAGTGAGACCTGGTCCAAGGGTTCAAATGAGGCTTCAGATAAGCCGCGCAGAACCACCGTTAGGTCCCACATTGGAAATAGCGGGCGGGACACAGGTCTGTTCCTTCTGACACCTTTTAGAAAACGTTTTGTGAGGGGATGATTGAAAACAGATCTACTCTGGAACCAGTTGCCACCCTCAGTTAGGCTGTCCCCTTCTCTGCCAGTCTTTAAGAATCACCTAAAAACACATCTCCTCCGCTTGGCGTTTCCAGAACATGTATGATTTTGGCCCTCTTTTATGTTGAATCCATTCCACAGTTTTCATTGGTACACTCAATCCATCCACTCAATCCAAATGTGTTTCACACATTTGTCCTTTACCAGAATGTTTCATCTATCTTGTAATTTCCATTTTGTATTTTGTAATTTGTATTTTGTAATTTGAATTTCTTTTATTGTTGATTTATTCAATATATTTACATACAACTGTACCATGTTCAGCGCTTTGGGCTTCCTGACAGGGTTGCGGAAGGCGCTTTATAAATAAAACTTTGATTGATTGATTGATTGATTGATTGATTGATCTCCAAAACCTTGGTGACAGGATGAGATAGCTGCAGCATATGTTTTAATAGTGCTGAATGCGAGGCCCCTGTCCACCAGTATCTGCAGAAACGATAGGACATCCGCCAGCTGGCAGGAAAGCGCTTGAACATTCCGCTCTGTGCACCATTTTTGGAAAGCTGCCCATTTAGCAGCATAGGATGCGATGGTAGAGGGCGCCCGCGCACTCTGAATCGTGGCGACCACATCATGCGGCAGCCCAGAAGCCTCTAAGAGTGACCGCTCAGCGGCCAGACCCACAGCCGTTGGCCTATTTCTGGAGGATGTTTGATTATCCCATCCACCTGGAGAAGGGCGTCCGCCCTCCACGGGGAGCCAGACACTAGCGCTTGCAGGTCCGGAAACCATGACGTGGACAAGCGTCTGGGAGCTACCAGAATTACCGAGAGCTGTTCTGATCGAACTCGGTCCAGGAGACGGGGAATCAGTGGGACCGGCGGAAACACATACAGGAGCGTCTGAGGCCAGGGCTGGCGTAAGAAGGCGTCCGCTCCAAGTGGGGGGTGGTCCCGGGGACTCAGGGAAAACCACAGGCGACACTGAGCGTTTTCGCGAGCCGCGAACAGATCCACAGAGGGTTCCCCAAATTTGATCTAGATCTGTGATATCAGTGCGGGATGCAGATGCCAGTCGGAGTCGCGGGGTCCCCCTCTCGACAGGATGTCTGCTGCCACATTCAGGACCCCTGGAATGTAGGTGGCTTTGATGGACAGCAGGTGGACATGTGCCCAACACAGTAAATCTGTGGCTACGAGCAATAGTGGGAGGGATCGAACTCCCCCATGGCGATTTATGTAGGATGCCGCCACCTGGTTGTCTGTGTGAACTTCGACATGACGGCCCTCGAGAAGGGCAGCGAAGTGTTTGATCACATTTCTCACTGTCATAAGCTCCAACACATTTATGTGCTCGTGCGTGTGGGAGGGCCAGCGATCTGCCACCATATGGGACAAGCACGTGCCCCCCCCCCCCCCCATCCCAACAGTGACGCATCCAGAAAAACAGATACGTGTGACGTAGAACGTCCGATGGGGACCCCGTGTGAGAGGATGCAGGGATTCCCCCAATGAGCGAGGTCCCTGCCCACTGAAGGGGGAACCCTCAACATCTGTGTCTTCTGACGTATCGGGTGTACCCGGAGGCAGATGAACCAACGCTGTAGGTGTCTCGTGTGTAGTAAACCTAACGGCACCACAGCGTGGGCTGCAGCCATCATGCCCAGAAGTTTCATGACTAACAGGGCTCTCCCAATCTTGCAGGGTTGCACGCGGGAGATCACCGTGGTGAGATCTGCTGCTCTCGTCGGAGACAAACGTGCTCTCATTAGGGAGGCTCCACCCCAAGAAACACAATCGACTGGGATGGAAGGATGGAGCTCTTTTCCCAGTTTATGGAAAACCCCAGGGTTGACAGATGCTCTATTAACTTCCTGGTTTGCTCTGACGCCTTGTCCTTGGACCGGGCGCATAGGAGCAGATCGTCCAGGTAAAATAAAACCCTCATTCCCGCCGTGCGCAATGGCTGCAGAGCGGTCTCCAGACATTTGGAGAAGGTGCGCGGGGCTAGCGAGTAGCCGAAAGGGAGACGATTGAACTGGTATTGAACTCCCTTGATTGAAAAGCACTGGAACTTCCGGTGTTTGGGTATTACTGGGGCGTGAAAGTATGGGTCTTTCAGGTCAATCGACGTGAACCAGTCCCCGGAGCGCACGTATTCTAGGACTTGCCTCATTGTTAACATGCGGAAATGCATCACTGCTATGAAACAGGGAAAGGTCGAGAATTGGTCTCATTCCTCCTGACTTCTTCGGTACTACAAAGTAGCGGGAGTAGAAGCCTGAGAGCTCTTGTCCGCGAGGGACTTGGGAAATGGCGTTCATGGACAGAAGTTCCTGTAGCTCCAGCTCCAGGGCCTGAGAATGTTCCTGTGATGTGAACGTCGTCTCCACGATCCCGTTGAAGGGAGGAGGAGTGGACTGAAAATGGAGTGTGTGACTGCATTGAATGGTGTCCGATATCCATTTGCTCATGAGACAAAAGCGGCGCCATTCTTGCGCGCGTTCCGACAGCGGACGCGTGTTCGAAGTCACGTGAACGTCTGAGGACTGGGTTCGCGCCCTTATCGCCGTCGCTCGCACCAGAGAACTGGGAGCGACCCACAAAGGGCTGCGCTCGAAAGGGCGAGTGTGAAACAGCTGGAAGAGGCTAAACCGCACCGTAGAGCGTGGAGTCCAAAGATAAAGGACGAGTGGGAGCCAGACCCGTGCATGGGGACGACAAAGTGCCAGCAGATGGAGCCGCTCACTGTGTCGCTGCGTGTGGTCATGATAGCGCCATGACATCCCGTCCCACCCTACGTTGTGGGGGGAGCGGGATGTGTTGGGCCTGGCTGGAAGCTAAGGCCAGTGCGCAAATGGAGCGCACCCTTACAGCTGCTCGTGTAATATGACTGACTGCGTGAACATGCAGGTGTGTCGCAGTGCTTGGTGTGGGGAACATGTGTGAGGATTCGGCAGAGGATTCTGCAGAGGATTGTAGGATTGTGCTCTCAATGTGACGTTTTTTGGTTTTTTTTTTCAAAACCAAAATCATTCACAGAGTTAACATTACAGTCAGAAGCACACACATTCCCCCCCCAACGAGTCATTTTCGTGGTTGCTTTCAGCGAGGTTCTTGCGACTGTGACGGCCAAGATGGTATCTGCTGGCTCTTTCGAAACTGTTGGCTGCCAACTCTCTGGTCCCGCTGAGATGGAACCTAAGCGGAAGGCCGGCTCGGTGGGGTGGGCGGAGCAGCTGGGTGTCTGAAGTTTCCGCGCCATTCGTCCAATCCTCTGGAGGAACGGCCGGAGTGAGAGGCGGACCGAGGGTGGACCAGGTCTCACACCGTGGATGACAGTTCAGCTGTCTTCTGAGCCATCTCGATGACACTCCTAAGATGGGGGCCAAACAGAACATCAGAGCTGATGGGGCCTTCCAGCATCTCTCTGTGCAGGTGTTCAGGAATGGAGGGCAGGGCCATGAGACACAAGGCCCACTGGATAAGGGTCTGCCAGGCAGCAATGTGAGCAGAACCGCTGAGTACAGCAGCACACAGATTGAGAATGGAATCAGCAGTTTTAGTAATGATGGTTTTCGACTCGTCAGGAACATCAAGCTCTTCCACCATTTTGGAAATGACAAAGGCAAGAAGGGCAATGTTATTTCCTGCAGCGCCGGTCTGGAAGGCACACTGGTGTGCGCGATCGGTGAGCTGCGTCAGCAGCTGGTCATGCTTAGAAGCGGGAACTGCTCGCGGGCCAGTGAGGTAGTTCTTGGCACCAAACAGCGAGGCCAAGTCCGGCTCCAGTGGAGGAACGGATGGCCAGCCCTGGTCGGAGAAGCACTTGACCTTGGTAATGGGCGCATATGTGGAAATTGGCACTTTGACCTTAGCAGGTTCGGAGAATGCGGCGGACCAGCAGCTCATGGCAGCGGGGAAGCGCGGCCAGATGGGGTCTGGACAGCGCGTTTGTGTTGCCCCGAAAATTCCCGCCAAATCATCTGCTTCAGGCGGAGCCGGTTCTGGCACGGCTAGCCCCTTGCGGACTGCAGCCGCGGAGATGATGGCAGGTAGCTCCTGGAGCAGTGCTCTAACTGCTGGCAATGAGGAGCGAGAAGGAACTGGAGCAGAGGAGCCCGCTGAGGGAAGCTCGTCGACCTCCGTGTTGTCCAGGAGGGAAGAAGGGCTATGGCAGCCAGCCTCGCCGTACTCCTTGCTGTCGATGACATCGTCTAGTCGGCAGGAGCCAGCCGGCTCCTGGTCGACTTTGAAGAACTGTAGGGCCTTGTCCAGCGATTACTTGTTAGCCACCGGAAATTCCTCGTCAGCGGCGGGGGTGAAGTACTCGACCCGGCGGATCTTTTCAGCCACGGGCAGAGCAGCACAAAACGGGCACGAGGCCTGGGGGGGTCAAGGCCAGGCCAGCGTTATGAGCCCGAGACAGACCTCACATTTGACGTGCAGGTCGCCGCTGGAGATGTAGCCCGTCTGGCAGGCCGGGCAGGTCCTTGCGTTGCTGGACATGGCTGGTGAGTTGACTGTTGTTTCTAGATAATTTGCTCTTTAAAGAAAGCTCTTAAGCTTGGCTTGAAGAGATAACGGAGGCGAACAGTGGAGTTGCTCCACTTATATACCCACAAGGGGTGCCCACCATTGGTGGGCGTACATTTAAGCTCTTCATGATTGGCTGATGCTGAGATCATCCTTCCAATAGCAACTAGCTTAAGGGCTAAGACTAGACGAAATAGAACTATGTTTCATCTAATTATGGTAAATGGGTTGTTGTCCTTGTCCCTACCAGAATCAGCAGCTGATGATATGTCAGCAGGTGTCCCCTCACAACCCAATGAACCTCAAGAAGGTGAGCAATGTTGCATGTTAGCTAGCAACCTCATTTAAGGGGGTCTGTGGGAATCACTTAAGGCTGTCTTCTTAATAGGAATATAAAAAGGCTATTTTTGGTGATAAACACATTGTTTCCCCACATAATGATAATTATATATATCAATCAGTAAAAATGTAGGAAGATGTCACATCCTGTCCTGTTTCCCTATTTTGTTCAACCTGCGTCTCTGTTAATTGCTCCCACCTGCATCTCGTTTTCCAATCACCCAAGCTCCCACCCCGCTTGTATTTAAACCCCTCCAGTTCTGTGTCTCTGGTTGGCTCGTTGTTCCCATGTCCTGCGCGTGTTTATCATTAAAAGACTTTACCTGTCCCAGGTTGTCTGCCTGCCTGATTGCTCCCCAGCGTTTGGATCCTTACATCCGCTCCACTCACCAGCACGTCGTGACAGAAGACAGCTGAAAATGTAGTTATGTAAAGCTTTGACACAACATGGAAATTTAATTAGATATCCAAATTTGAATTTTATCATCAAATAAAATTTTAGAATAAATAAACACATTTTAAGGGAGTAATAGGGAAAAGGAGATTAACACCTTTCAGCATTTCCTGCTTTTTCCAGCAGTGATATTGCTAATTCTGTTGAAGGAAATTCACTGTTTAATGAGAGACAGCTGGTGAAAATGATATGTAAATAAGTAAGAATGCATGTAGACCTACATAATTAAGCAAAACTGAAACACTAATATGAAGTATATATATTATGTTTTTTTCTCCCTTCTAATCTGGGAGGTTGGAACCCCAGCTCCAGCTATGGACAAGCCCCCAGGAGGCCCAACTTGATATTTTTTCATGGGGCCCAAAATCTCTGGCAGCCCCCCTGGTAACGTCACATATCAACATGCTGCCCCTGGAGTCTGCTTACAGCACTTGTTGAGGGGACCAGGTGTGATGAATGAAGGCTGATGAGATGAATTATGGTGTATGCAGGTCAAGGCATGGCAGGGTCATGACAGTCTTACCTCCGCACGCTCTGTCTTTCCTTTTGTTGGTGTGGTTCATGCGCGGCGCGCGCTCCTGCATAAAATCCCGCGTCCTTGCTGGATTAACAGCCACTGCTTTCTCTTCACAAACAGTTTAATTCAAGATTTAAACATGAAACGGAAACCCGTCAGCAACGTGGGACAGTGTTTCAATTTGCGGGTAATTCTGGTCTCCCTTTACTACAGCAGCCACTCAGCTATGGAGGCTGCTGGCCTACGGAGGCTCGGAGCTGGACTCTGGCAAAGGTGAACAGGATCAAACTACTTTTGAGGAGGGAGAGCTTTGCTGCATTTTTGCTACTGAAATAAGACGTTTCAACCAAGCACTGTATGCTTTTTACATTTTACAAGTGTGATGAAAACATTTAGTAAAAATAAACATTTTAAATTCTCACATTTTAGGGGTGCTGGGAGATGATTTAGGGGTGCTTCAGCACTCCCCAACATAGGCTAAAAACGCTCATGGTGCTGATGGCAATTCTGAACGAAATGAACAAGGTCCATGCCAAACCAACGGAAAAAAAGGTTAGAAGCAAGGTACGAAACAGACACTGTAAAATAATTATAAGTATTAAGATGTTTAAAGTATATAAATGTCAAAAGAAAACAATACATAAGCTAAGATCTACAACCAGGGGCAGTCCTAGCTCGTTTGGTGCCCTGGGCGATCACACTTCCTTATGCGTGATTTACTTGACCAACTTATTACAAAATGTGATGCATTTATACCCCAAGGCATAAAGAAGGCAAGAGCAAAAAAGCAAGTAGCCGTCGCCGCTGTAACATATGTTCTCCAAAAGACACACAGCACTCCCGAAAATAAAAATGATTTTTCAGTACCTAATACCCATTTTGCCGCCCCCATTGTCCAGGTCTAAAACTGCTACTGTTTACAGCAATATATTCCAATTCATGTTCATGAATATCTTTATTCTTCATGTTTTCAAGGTTTCAAGTGTTTGAACTGTAAGTGATAGATATTGCAGGTGTGTGTGTGTGTGTTACTTTCACATTCGCTAATAAAAAGTTAGAACAAAAAGCAGTTGTTTAATTTATCACGTTTTGGGTTCAAAGATGCACACACCAGCCAGAACATCTGGAGCCATGTGGCTTTAAGCATTTTAATTTTTATTTTTTGAGAAAAACAAACTGAAAAAAATATTTATTTCATCATATTTATTTTATTCTAGACTAACAGAATGCAATAAAAAATTACAACATTTCTCGAAGAGCTATTTTCAAAATCTATTTCTTAATCATTTTTATTTTTACAGTAATTAAAAAAACTTGCAGTTACAACCTGCCTGATGACATTTTCCCACATCTGCAAAGCTCACTGGAAGGACACAAACCGAGGACGATATTTTCCTGATATAGGGTTTATTACTCAAGTAAGTGTCATGTTTGGAGGAAGGTACCTAACCCAAGACATGCAGAATGCAACACAGACCAAAAACGGATGGTAAAATGATTTATTTATAAAGGAGGAACTTAGGATGCACAGATAAGTCTGTGGTTGGAACTGCTACGACAGCTCAGCGTCTGGAGGAGGGAGAACACAGGTGAGCATAGGTTCTGATTCAGAAGTCCAATGTAGGCAGAGGTGTTCAGCAGAACTTACTGTGGGGCGTGTAGATGTTGGCTGGAGGAGGGAGAGGTAGAGAGCCGGGGGGAAGCGCAGGAGAGGGAGCATAGGTGGAGAGAAGCGGGGCGTCCTGGTGGATGGGGCACTGGGTTGAGATGAGAGGTGGGTTATGGAGGTTGGTGATATGGTCCGCGTGCTGAAAATCCAAATCCTGGAGTAGAGGTAAGTATCTAAAGAGGCCGACAGAAATCCTGACCAAGGGTAAAAATCCAAATCAGTTCCAGGCGAAGCAAGAAAGGTCAACATCCAAAAATACTAGAGCTAAACACTACGAATAACATTAATCCAAGAAATACTAGAGATAACTCGAGTGGCTGGCTACTACCACGCTGAGGCAATCTTCCGGCGTCGAATTGTGTCCTCCATCCACCTTAAATAGGAAAACACCCCGCTGATCAGGAACAGCTGGGCCACTCCCTCTCCTGGCAAGAGACTCACAGATGGTTAAGAGGAAGAGAGTACTCACCCCAGCTCATGACAGTAAGGGTAAAAAGGTATCTGAGTAGAAGGCGTACTGAGGCCTAGTCCACACGTAGCCGGGTCTTTTTTAAAACGAATATCCGCCCCTCCAAAAACTTGCATCCACACCACCTCGTTTTAAAAAATAACTCTGTCCACACGTACCCGGATAAATACGTTGTTAAGGACATGCCAGACCTGTAGGCGGCAGTACTTCCCCCGTTCTTAACCTCGTCCTTCGTCTGCGGTCTTCCGCCATGAGCAGTAATTCCGCTTGCAAAAACAAACAAGCAAAAAGCGCTTGGACGATTGATAAAGCGAGCGCAGCTCTGAGGGCATCCATGCTGTCGGCTAGTGTAAACACAGGTCGCACACGTGATGTCAGCATTTTTTTGTCACGGAAAGTGACGTTGCGGACCTTAAAACTCCGGTTTTGTCTGTCCACACGCAGACACCCAAAACGGAGAAAACGCAGATCTTCACTTTGGCCGGAGTTTTTAAAAAGATCCGTTTTCGTGTGAAAAAACTCCGTTTTCGTGTGGATGACAGGCCAAAACGTAGAAAAATATCTACGTTTTGGCAGATCCCCGGCTACGTGTGGACAGGGCCTGAGTATCATCTGATCTAATATTTTTAAAATGATGACATCAAACAGACAAACATTAAGAAGTTATGGGCAAATATTGGTATTTTAAAGACTAAAGGGGAAAAATGTAAACAAATAAACAACATAATTACAAAATAACAAACTTTAGGCAAAACTTAGACACAAACTGAGGACAATATTTTCCTGGTATACAGGGATTATTTAGTTGTCTGAAAATGTAACACGTTTAAAAAAATACCGCGATAATACCGAAAACCGTGATAATTTTGGTCACAATAACCGTGAGGTTAAATTTTATAACAATAACCAGCACAAATCATCACTTTGGAAAAGTCACACCAGGTCATCTAGAAATCTGATGGAGGACATGCAAGTGAAACTGGAAAAATGTAAATATTGTGTAAAAGTCCATCTTTTTCAGTAATTCAACTTAGACTGAGAGACCAAGAGCGAGCCACCCCAATTATGTTGCCATGACATGTCGAGATGTGCAGCAAAACATGAAGTTACGCGTCACGCTGACGTCACTCAGAAGACTCAGAAGATTAAAAAGTAAGTAAATAAATAAATAAAATTAATAAATAATAAATTCAATCAAAATAAGCCCCACCCACCCACTATCTCTCTCCCATGCTTATTTCTCAGTGTGGTCTCAGGGAGCTGCTACAGAACTCCATCAGTCAGTCCATCACAGGGACACGGGGACAGTCTAAGATCTTCTAGTCGTGGGCTGGTGTAGAAACTCCCACACCCGTTTTTCACACAACAGGAGATGTTTTAGAGCACTGGTCCCAGGTGGATGAATAGAATAGAACAGTAATGTCAGTGGGGAAATTCATTTGCTAGAGCAGCACAAACACTTACAGAAAAGAAAAAGGGAAATTAATAAGATTAGAGGTAAACACACAAAGGCAGTAAGCTATTATAGTAACCTTCAACCACTAAAAAACACCAATAACAAAACTGGGTTTCCAGAACTATGCAGCAGGGACACAAACATACTACATCCGGTAATAAAATCATCTCTATGTTGTTTTTAACAGCAGCTGATTTATGTATCATGGTTTTAACTAGATTTTGGCTGTATGACTTTTTGTTTTATCTATTTTATTTTTGCATTTATGTCCTTAATTTAATCTATGGTGCCTTAAGATTTATTGTGAAGCACTGTCAGCTTTTTAAATCCTGTACAAATACATTTTAACACACGTGTCTCGTTCCATGCTGCACGTGCTTGCGTCTGACTGGGTGCCATTAATGAGCAGTGAAAATGCAGACAGCGCCTCGCTGACCAGTGCGAGCCAGGGAGAGGAAATGTCAGAGATGGTTTTTACAACAGCGTGATGAAGATGTTTGGTGCATGGGTGTATTTTCTGGTTTTATTACAGTTGTTTCATTTTCTTTCAGAACCATTAGAATAATGTCAATATTTTAGGTGCAGTACCAGCAAACAGGCACAGGAGGGCGACATTGGTCCAACAGACGGTTTACATTTACCTGAAACACCGTGGTTAAGACAACTGACTTCATCTGCCTGATTTCATGTTCCTGATATTTTCTAATGACAGTTTTTCTGTTTGGTCAGTCTTGTTTTCTCTACTTCCTGGATTCAGCGCCAGAAACCATTGTCCACCCCTTTTACGTAACGTGGAAGCGAGCCCTTGTTGCCATGGAGACCTGCCGTGTGCTTCGTTAAATTCTACTGTTTTTGCTGCATGTGCGCAAAGTTCACGTATTTACTTTTACGTGCTTCATTGAGCTCGTATTTACAGGTAGGACTGACATTTCTAGTCTTTAGTGTTTAAAAGTGTTTCATTAGAACCTGCAGAAGCAACTAAACGTTCTTTCTGTCCCAACTGGACCGGACCGGACCCTCTGGAGACAGAAACCCGACACACAAGACGGCCACAGCGTTCACGCATGCGCAGCAGTACAATTGTAATCGTCTGCACGCACGGAAGCGCAGGTGGCGTGATGACGTCACAAAGCCTTTATGACTGACGCTGGCAGCATGGACATATACATAAAGGTCTGCAGTCAGTGGTCAGTCAGTATCAGACTTGCTTTGAAGAAGGTGGTTGGACGGATTGTTGCTCTCAGAAAACTTGTTGGTTTTGTGTAAACAACATCTTTTAACAGCTTCCTTCAGAGAAATCTGGTGCATTTGGTGAATATTTATAGCTAAATTATTCACTGCTCGGAAATCCTAGAGTGCAAAATGGTCTTTGTTCTGTCAAACAGCCAACCAGCTTTCCAGTCAGGGCTAAGGTCCTCTGAGCTACAGTCGCTTCACAAACGACGCAGATATGAGCTTCTGGCTAGCTACAGAGGAACTAGCTTTGCAGAAACACAAAACCTGTTTCTGTCTGCATCAAAACCTGACAAGTCTCGTCAGATTCAGCCCTTTGAGGAACCAAGTGTCTTTTTCAAGACAGCCGCGTCTGTGGACACCAGTGGAGGTTTAACATCCATCTCCAGCAAAAACTCCTCTGTTTTACGGGCTAATCGACAAGACCAAAGATATAAAACGCTGGCAAGGTACCGAGGAATTTCCTTAGTGGAGAAAAGACAGACGTCCTCTGTCCAACTCCAGGATACTCCTCGCATTCAGCTGTTGGGGAAAAGAAAGCGTTTGAGTGACGGAGGTCACGAGAACTCTGACTTCCCCAGCGCTGCTAAAAGGCTGCGGCTGTCAGAAGGCACACCTCAGCAGAAACGTCCCACTATGATCCGTCTCAAAGGTCGTAGGAAAGGGACGGATTCAGGACCCAAAAGTGTCTCCGAACCCCCAAAAACTGCATCTACCATCAAGTCTGAGCAGCCTCGAACTCCAGTAATCTGGATTATTGGATCCAGTTACATCAGACGGGGTGAAGAGGCGGCTCAGCGGCAGTTTGGGACAAACTTTGGACTCAGAGCTAAGGTCCAATGGTTTGGCAAAGGAGGCATGCGCTGGGGCGGTGTCCTTCCCAGGTTTTACTCCGAGGCTCCCACACACGGTCCTCCAGATATTCTGGTCGTCCACGCCGGAGGAAACGATCTGGGTCTCGTTTCCCCGGTGGAACTGGCTTCTCAGATCCAAAAGGATTTGTCCCACCTCCATAAGGACTTTCCGGAAATGAGAATAGCCTTTTCCGCCATCAACGAACGGCAGTCGTGGCGATACGGGCGACCAGGAAGAATTAACAGCAACAGAAAACAGGTTAATTCTTTACTGAGGACGGCCGTTAGGAGCTTTGGGGGCCTGGTCATCGAGCATCCTGAGCTCAGGTTCTTCAACAACACCCTTTTTCTCCCAGACAGAGTGCATTTCAGTAAGAGAGGAAACAGCTTGTTTCTGGGCAGCATTCACTCTGTTCTGGAGAAGATTCTGGCTCAGAGGTGTAACACCTGAATCTGTTACGCATTAAAAAGATAACAGCAGACAGAAAAGGGCAAATGGACGAGCTTCTCGTCCAGCACCAAAAAAAAAAAAAAAAAAAAAAAAAATCCAACTAACTCTGCCAGAGTTTCCCTTTTGGGTCACTTCTGCCGGTCCCAAGCCCGGATTAAAGAGGAGGGGTTGGATTATAACACAGAACTAAATCCACAGTAGAGGGATTTTACTCTTAAGAAATAAAATGAAGGCAGGTTATGACATATACAAATATATTTAGTAAACATTTATAGTTTCTAATCAAACACGTCAAATATAAAACTATTTATTATACAATACAGTACAAACTAGGAATGGGACGATCTACCTAAACTCACGATACGATGCACCTCGATATGTCTGAGGCACGAAACGATACGTCACGATACGATATCAGATAAGAAAAAAAAGAAAAAAAATATTACTGTATAATAACAACTTGTTTATTTTTTTTCCAGTTGCACACAGGGAAACACAAGGCCTAACAGGCCAAACACAAACAGGAACACCCTTAGTGCTGCTATAGGCCTTGGTTATCTTATCTCAGGACTGGTTCTTCTTCAAAAAAACTAACATATCAACATGTTCTGGTGTAATCAGTGATCTCTGAGCAGACACAATGTCTCCTGCTGTGGAAAAGACGCTCACTGGGCACTGATGTAGCAGGAATGCAAAGGTAGGCTTTGGCAAGGGAGGCAAGTATGGGGTAAGCATAAGCATTAACTTTCCACCACTCAAGTGGACTTCTGTTGAGTGGGATGGGAATCCCACTCCTGTAGGAGAGTATCTCCATTTCAATCCCTCTGCTGGTCTGCACTGTCTCAACAGTAGTGTAGGAGCTCCCAAGGAGATCTTCCAACGCTGTCTTCTTTGGTGGGGGAGGCTGTGTTGCATCCTGCATCTGCCTTTCTCCTTCTACTGGCTCTTCCTGGCTCTGCTCTGCTCCCTGTGCTGCCTCAACCATGACCCTGGCCTGCTCTGCTGCTGCCTCTGATGTTGAAGCACTGGCCCTAGTGGTTCTTTCATCAGTGTAACTGGTCTGAAAATAAATAAAATAGAAAAACTAGTTAAACATTTCTGTCCTTCACTCTCATTCACTCTCTCTCTGATGGACTAATAAAAAAACATGAGAAATAAGTTTTCAGACTCTGGCCTGCACATACATACAGTTACACACATGCAGCAGGAAACCTCTTTTTCCCCAATAAAAGTTAGCCTACCTGGTTGCGCTGCTCATGAAGTGCTGAAGCTTTTTCACATATTCGGGCATAGATAGACTCACGTTGTTCATCATTCAGATGGGACAGGCTTCTGAATCGTGGGTCAAGCGCTGTGCACTCCTGCAGCACGTCATTACAGTCCCCGGTGCATCGGTCCGAGATGTCGAGTAAGATGGCGCTTTTCATGTTGGCGATGGTCTGTGTGTCATTTCCGTTTGGTGACATGCTTTGCTCGATCATGTACTTCAGTGGCATTATCAGTGAAACAGTGGGCTCTTTTTCATCACAGACAACAGTTGTGGCTGTCTTCAGTGGCTTAAGCAGTTTCACTATGTCTTCTACATCTGATATATCAGTGTGATCCAGAGTGTCGATTTCTCTCGCATTCCTTCGGATTTCTGGGCAGCTCAACGCTGCTGAGACAGCTGCTTGCTGCTCCAGGTAGCGCGCCAGCATTTCCTACGTGCTGTTCCACCTGGTCTGGACATCGGTGATGAGTTTATGCCGAGGCAGTTCCAACTGGGTTTGCTTGTTGGTCAGGACTGCGGTGGCCGTGGTGCTCTTGTGAAAAAATGTAGTTATTCTTCACACACGACCAAGAAGGCGCGCAACGCGGGATACAGCCAAGCCTCTCTTACTGGCCAGATTCACAACATGCGCCAAGCACTTGATGTGAGGGTGGAGACCGCTCTCTCTCACAGCAATGTCCATGTTGCTCGCGTTGTCTGTGACACAAGCAATGGTTGTGTGTGGCCTTGTTAGCTCCCACTCACTCAGTGAATTTCTCAACACTTGAGCTATGTTAACACCAGTATGACTTTCACTTAGCTCACGAGTTTGCAACACAAAGCTTTTACTCTCCCATTTTTCGATGATGACTTGTGCCGTAATGGTGACATAACTCTGTGTTGCACGCGAGGTCCAGCTGTCGGTGGTCAGAGCGACGCGGTCGGCATTTTTTAGACACTCTTTCACGCTTTGTTTCGTTTCATTGTAAATTTCCGGGATTACCTTCTCTGAAAAATGTCCCCGGCATGGCATCTTAAACTTGGGCTCCAGCACCTTGAACATTTGGATGAATTTTCTGTTCGCTACTATGTTAAATGGAGCCATGTAGTCCGCTATGAACTCACCAATGAGCCGGGTTATCTGTTTTGCACGTGGACTTGACGGAGGTAGAGTTGGTGTCAGTGCTTGTTTCATGGTCAGCTGTCCTTTCGGTAGGCTTGTTTTCGCCAAGGCCGTCTTCACATTTTTATGGTGTTGAGGGTCTGACCTCATGAGGAAATTACTATGCAGTGATTTTCTCCAAAATGACTGTGCTTAAATTGCTCTGAAAAGCAAATAATCACATCAGCGCCAAGAAACTTCATTTCCCATGATGCTTTGCACACGGAAGCATTGGGTGATGTCACTGCCTAGTACCAGAAACACGTTCTGCGCATGTGCGGGAAGCCGTGGAGCTTTTCCCGCGAACTAAGACCATAAATCTTCAGCAGAGACAAAGAAACCTCGTTCTTTTGCCCAGGATACCTGGCGGTAAGGACACGCTTGTCGAACGCTCCGACAACTTGAGCACGCGGAAGCTCTAAGTGCCCAAGTTGAGCCACGCAACCGCTGGAAACCACTCCACCATCATCGGGACCTGACTGGGAACGAGCGGAGCTCCATTCAGCTCTCAGAGACGCTGTAAGTTGTCAAACTCAGCACAAAAGAAACTTCGTTCTCTTTGTGTCCAGCCCGTGGAGAAACACTCGTGGAGCCAAACAACGGAGAAAGCATCAAACCGACGGATGACGCTGAAAACTGTGGAGAAAAACGGAGAACCGTCAAATCATAACAGCGGGGGACGCCTTGCTGCTCTTCTGGTGATCAGAAAACTCATTTTTTCTCTCTCCTTTTCTTCTCCCGTTTCCTCTATAGTCCAGAATAAGCAATAAAACCGCGCTATTGCTTAAAAAGTAGCTTCGTGTTTTCCTCTTTCGCTCCCAATTCGTCCTTCGGGTCATTTTGAATAAATAAACTGCTTATTGATCATTGTTTGGTATCTTTAAATGTTTTCTGCTTGGCCACGTGGTTAAACTAAAAGATATTATTCGTGATTAATCCTTTGTGTTGTTTCATGATCCTTTGAAATGTTTTGAGTGAATTTAAGGTTAAGTTACTGATGATTCTAAGTGCCTTGGAAGTTAAAGTGCAAGTTGCCACTCACACTTTAGCCAGACAAAGGGGTCAGCCATCTTGCATACAGACTCCATTTTAGAAACACACACACACATACATACACACAAAACACCTTGAACATTATTTTGAATATACATCCTTTTATTATATCACATGGTTATTATTCATTTATGCCACTGTCTATTCATTTGACAAATTGTTAATTAAACGTTATAAAATTCAGATTTTCGTCTCCAGTAGCTTTGTTGTGTCGAAGAGAAGTCTCTGCTCCAAGGATTCTACGAACTTCAAGAAAGACTGATAAGAGTTTTGGATTCAATTTTTCCCCGGTTAAAGGGGAATGGTGCCCCGTATATCTAAGAATATCTTAATTAATTAATAAATCAGTAAATATTTACATATTTACAGAATTTATTGAAGAATCCAAAAGTAAGTTGAAGCTTACTAATTGTTCGCTCCTAATAACCCCAACAATGGTAACGTTGAAGGTGGTGGTTCATGTTTGTTGTGTTGGAGGTGGTGTACGGAATGACAGCATAGCATAGCTTACACACAGTCTTGGTCTTTTCCGTTACTCTGTTGCCGTTATTGTCTTTTTTAACCGGAAAGCCAAAATACTGCCAGACAGATGACCTGTATCCAGGAGGAGCATCCTCAGTTTTGACCTCATTTGACTCCATTGTTCTGCTCTTTCGGGGCAAGGCAGTTGGTGGCACCAACTTGGTGCTAATGCTAATATTTGTTCGATCGCTGTAGCCTGCAGTGTTGTTGTTACAACATGCGCTGTGACTTAACGTCACGACGCACTGCACCGTTTTTTTTTTTTTTTTTTTTTTTGTTTAGTTTTACCCTGCTTTATCAGCAGAGATGGTGCTATCAGCCTGTCACCATAGACTGTAGGCCTGCCCTACTACTACACAAATCATGCAGCAGTTCCGCCTAGCCTAATTTCGTGGTCCATATTTTTTACCTCGATGCATTTCGTCACATTTTGTATCGCGAGTTTTCGCCAAACGGTATTTTGTCACATCCCTAGTACAAACCCAGTTGCATCAGGGCAGCCAGCTCTCACCAGAAATGAGCTCGACTAACTGCCGGCAATGCGGACCGAGCTCTGACACCAGTCGTACAGGGTCCTAACAGCCCGTATCAGAGGGCCTGGTACCCCATACTCCTGAAGTACCCCCCAGAGGGTACGGGCTGTTAGGACCCTGTACCCTACCCTGTACCCTACAGGTCCAGTCAAGAAAAGGAGTGTTGCAGGTTTTGATTTCTGATCCCATGGAAATCTGTGTAGAGCTGCGTGAGTAAAAACAAAACATTTACCCACTACTAGACACCACCATGGCTGTATCTACCATTGAGGACATTGAGGTCTGGACCTCGGTATTTTTTCTGCAGAATATTTAAAAAATAATCTCTAACTGTGCATTTACAGCATTTACTTTTTAGAAAACATACTTGTCTGATTTTTGTTGAATTTTTAAATCATTGAAATGTTTGTAGCTCCTACACTGTAAAAGTTGTTGTCACAAAATCATGCCTGCTGGTCAACAGTAACCGGCTCTACATACTCCAACAAGCACGTTTGTGAAAAAAATACATCTCTGATTTTTCATTTATTTTACTGTAAACTGTAGTGACACACAAATGGCCCCTGCTGATAACCAATTTCCTAGTACTCTTTATCAATACTTTCAAAATGTAACAGTCAAAGTTTTTATTTTTGGATCATTAACACTTGGTCATTTGCATATGAACGTTTTCACGAGGTTAAATAATTTGATCAAAACAATGCACCTGCTCATCTCTGCTTCTCCAAAAACAAATCACAAATCAAATATGTCAACTGAAAAGGCACCATACACTAAAATGTACTACACACACACACACACACACACACACACACACACACACACACACACACACACACACACACACACACACACACACACACACACAAATAGTTGACTGAACAATGAAAAAGATTTAAAATACAAACTCAACTCTCCCAAAATAGTAATACGTTGCTTATGAATCAAAAGTGAAAACTGTTTTCCATAATGTGCATCATCAATCAATCTTTATTTGTACAGCACCTTCCACTGCCTTTGCAGGAGCCCAAGGCGCTGAACATAAAATACAGTAAAAACACAGATAGAATAAAAAAGAGATAAAAACAACATACAGACATAAAAGCACCATACAAAATGTAAACAGGGAGCATAAAAGCATACAAGTCACATAAAAGCTAAACGATAAAAATGAGTTTTCGAACGACTCTTAAAAACATGCAGCGACGGTGACAGTTTAATATCAAGTGGAAGCTCATTCCAGAGAGAAGGAGCCAAGACCGAGAAAGCCCGGTCACCTCTAGACCTGTACCTAGTTTGTGGGACAGTCAGTATATCCATCATCATGCTTATGTAAACAGATGATGTAGACAGAGTAAAGTAATAGTCTCACAACATTTCAGTCATGCTGTGGTGTAGAGTACACCTCAGTGTTAAGACTTACAAAACAAAGACCCGCATATAGGCCTCCCTCACACACATACAAGTACTTGACAGATATGAGTAAAAAAGTGACATAGAGAACAATGACACTAATTGTAAATAATAAATTATCCATTCCAAAATACAAGTACTTTGCATATGAAAGAAACGTTTGCGCTGCTTTCCTTAATGTGCATCATCATTCTTATGTAAACAAAGGACAATCAAGTCCTCGGCTCATAAATTTGAAGCTGTGCTGTCTTGTCCAGTACAACTCCATGTTCACACTTCCAACCAAACACCTACAGTTGTGGTCAGAAGTTTACATACACTTGTAAAAAATATAATATAATGGCTCTACTGAGTGTCCCGTTATTTCCAAAACTCTGATTTTTCTCTGATAGAGTGATTGGAACAGATACTTCTTTGTCACAAAAAACATTCATGAAGTTTGGTTCTTTAATGTCTTTATTATGGGTTAACAGAGAAAAGTGATCACATTTGCTGGGTCACAAATATACATACAGCAACATGAACTAGCAATTTTGGTGACTTAGAAACGTGTCAGTGAACTGAGCTTCATAGCATGGCCTCTTAACTTCTTGTGAGTGATTATGAGTGACTACAGCTGGTGACTTCTCTTAGGCCAGGTAAATAGGGCTCATTGGATACAAACGCCCACAAACGCTACAATGGGAAAGTCAAAGGAGCTCATCATGGATCTGAAAAAGCGAATTATTGACTTGAACAAGTCAGGAAAGTCACTTGGGGCCATTTCAAAGCAGCTGCAGGTCCCAAGAGCAACAGTGCAAACAGTTGTTTGTAAGTATAAGGTGCATGGCACTGTTTCATCACTGCCAAGATCAGGAAGAAAACGCAAGCTATCACCTGCTGCTGAGAGAAAATTGGTCAGGAGGGTAAAGAGACAACCAAGAATCACCAAAAAGCAGATCTGCCAAGAATTAGAAGCTGCTGGAACACAGTGTGTGTGTGTGTGTGTGTGTGTGTGTGTGTGTGTGTGTGTGTGTGTGTGTGTGTGTGTGTGTGTGTGTGTGTGTGTGTGTGTGTGTGTGTGTGTGTGTGTGTGTGTGTGTGTGTGTGTGTGTGTGTGTGTGTTACTTTCACATTCGCTAATAAAAAGTTAGAACAAGCAGTTGTTTAATTTATCACGTTTTGGATTCAAAGATGCACACACCAGCCAGAACATCTGGAGCCATGTGGCTTTAAGCATTTTAATTTTTATTTTTTGAGAAAAATAAACTGAAAAAAATATTTATTTCATCATATTAATTTTATTCTAGACTAACAGAATGCAATAAAAAATTACAACATTTCTCGAAGAGCTATTTTCAAAATCTATTTCTTAATCATTTTTATTTTTACAGTAATTAAAAAAACTTGCAGTTACAACCTGCCTGATGACATTTTCCCACATCTGCAAAGCTCACTGGAAGGACACAAACCGAGGACGATATTTTCCTGATATAGGGTTTATTACTCAAGTAAGTGTCATGTTTGGAGGAAGGTACCTAACCCACGACATGCAGAATGCAACACAGACCAAAAACGGATGGTAAAATGATTTATTTATAAAGGAGGAACTTAGGATGCACAGATAAGTCTGTGGTTGGAACTGCTACGACAGCTCAGCGTCTGGAGGAGGGAGAACACAGGTGAGCATAGGTTCTGATTCAGAAGTCCATTGTAGGCAGAGGTGCTCAGCAGAACTTACTGTGGGGCGTGTAGATGTTGGCTGGAGGAGGGAGAGGTAGAGAGCCGGGGGGAAGCGCAGGACAGGGAGCATAGGTGGAGAGAAGCGGGGCGTCCTGGTGGATGGGGCACTGGGTTGAGATGAGAGGTGGGTTATGGAGGTTGGTGATATGGTCCGCGTGCTGAAAATCCAAATCCTGGAGTCAGCGTCGGCGCTCCGCACACGCACACCACGCCAGGGGAGGGGCACCAAACGCAAACTTATGAAAAAATAAAATATACATGATGAAGACAGATTTCAATTAGAAGATGTGCAAAGCAAGTTAACAGCATGTTTACAGAGAGAAAACAATACAAAAAGTAGAGATGGACCGTGTCCACTTTTCACTCTGTCCGGTACCGGGACGTCCGGACTGGGGGTTCTTGTTTTCATGAAAATATCCAGCTTTTCATCCAGGGATCGAATTATGGGGGAGCTGTATATCCCACATCCAGGGGAGCCGGAAAAAATTTTCTTCCTATATTACTTCATTTATGGACTCTTCTGAGCAGAGAGCATAGAGAGCGGCACAGCGCGTTGTTGCGCAGCGCTACTTGACCGCGGTCGCAGCGCTCCAGGTGGCTGCTTCCAGCGCACGGTCCATTCTCAAAGTGGCGCAACCAAAAAACTATAATTAACACACGATCGTTCATGTCCGCACATGTTCTCTACTTTCTGTCTTATCTGTGCCTGAAGCGCTCTGCTGCCGAGCTCATCACCTGTGCTGCGGTGATTTCACCTCACTGACGCAGCATCGAATCGCGCACTCCGCTTTGCGGCCGGTCAGGATATCCCTTTGATCTGCTCAAAAGTAACTGATGAGGTGAAAAAGTAATAATCCAGGTAGCAGTTTTTCTGGAGAGTTTAGAGGAGATGCAGGAAGATGAGAGACAGACAGGACAGGAAATAGTTAAATTAAAACAAAACAAAGTGTTGAAAAGTAAAATGTAGGTAGATTTATCTCCACTACACGTTTTTACCTGTATAAAACATTAAGTTATACACATGTAATATTTATACATCTGATACAATTCAGATCACCTTCAACACTCAGTCACACAGCCAGGGCCGTTTCAAGACATTTTGGGGGCCAAGGCAAAATGCCCCCTCCCCCCACCCCCACCCCATAACTGAGCTCCCCAGAAGCCTCTGTGTAATTCATACCCTCTCCAGGAGTGTTAGTTATACAGTGTTTATAAAAGCCCCTCAGACATCACTGACATGTTCTAATATTATCAGATGAAAACTAAATTATCAGACATGCTGTCTCATCTGCTTCTTTTCTACACTTGCTAAAAGGAACAAAACCATGTGAAAGCCACTATTTGTGGATTCTCTGAAAGTTTCCATGGAGTGTGTGACAACTTATTTTTTCATTGATCCTATCGTCTAATCTCACAGCTGAAACAAGCATCCTTAATAATCTGTGCACAGGAAGCGTACCGATGCTGTAGTAAAACAAAAGGTATAATAATTTATTATTAATAAAACCTTGTTGCAGCACTGAAGCAGAAAAATGAGATTTTGCATTAAATATGCAAAATATTTACATATGAATTGTTTTAGAGCCCTTTAATTGGCAGAATCTGATATTAATTTAGTTCTTACAAAAAATGGGTCCCAACATGGTTTGTGTGGCGTTGCCATAGTGTGACGTCATAGGCACAGAAACCCTGTCCTCTTGTTTGAAAATGGAAATATGGTCACCCTATATTCAACTAACTGTCCACCCGGGCTTTTGCGCTGAGACACTTCGCTGCCAATGACTTTGAACGTCAGTTGGGAGTCAGTCTCATGCAGACTGACCAATGAAGAGAGGGCCTCAAGTTAAGACTCTCTCCTCATTGGTCAGTCCACACGAGGTGGGTCAAATGTTACCCCGAGAGGGTTACGTGATGTCAGGTATTCAAGTATTGAGTATATTTACTGCATATTACAGTAAAATATTCTGTATGTGACCACATTATGGTGATCCTTGGGTCGTGATGATGGGGCCCTTGAATATTGTTGCCCAGGGTACAACAAAGTGTTAATCTGGCCCTGCCTACCGGGCATTCATTAGTAGCTAAGTGAGAGAGGCTGAGAGGGAAAAAAACTCAGAGAAGCTTTAGAGCTTTTTTACTGCTGGAGAAAAACGTAGCAAGTCATCATCTTCCTAAATGCAATTATTCTCTTCTGAATCAGCACTTCTATAAAGAAGAAATAGTTAAATGCAACAAAGGGAAATATCCTTTTATTCAGCCTGTTCATGTGACTTGTATCAAAAAATAAGTCTGAACAGTGTTAAAGGTTGTTCATCTAAAAATAAACCTTTAAGAGTTTGAAGATTTTTTTGTTTTAATAAGTTCATCTTAAAACATCTTTCTCAAGTAAAATAAAGTTTCCTCTGTGAGGTCAGATAGGCCCATCTGTGCTGTTTTGAAACAGAAATAAACAAATGAATCATATTTGTCCACCCAAATACTTGATAAATATCACAAAAACAGGAAGGACAAAAACACTGTCAAGGTAAAGCAAGAAGTTTTATTTTTAAATAAGCGGCTGTTTGTGATTAATCATGAGTTAACTATGGACATGATTTATATCATTATTAAATAGCCCATGTGGCCTATAGGCTATGTAACTGAGATTTAATATGAAAAATTAGACAAACCTATTTTCAAATTTGCTCAATGTTGATATATATTTCATAAACATTTACGGGCCAAGAGGAACACCAGCTGCTGATGGTATAATTTGAAGAAAAAAGTCCATTATGCTAACCTCCTCCCTTCATATTCAGAATTTTCTAGTTGTGTATATTGTGCCTCTCTAGTTATTAATAAAGGTTAAATAGTTTTGAATTTAGTCATGTCACATGCCAGTGATTGTGTTGTTTTTTCTGTGTGTGTGTGTGTGTGTGTGGGGGGGGGGGGGCACCACGAAGACTTTGAGCTTAGGGCACCAAAATAGCTAGCAACGGCCCTGCCTGGAGTAGAGGTAAGTATCTAAAGAGGCCGACAGAAATCCTGACGAAGGGTAAAAATCCAAATCAGTTCCAGGCGAAGTAAGAAAGGTCAACATCCAACAATACTAGAGCTAAACACTACGAATAACATTAATCCAAGAAATACTAGAGATAACTCGAGTGGCTGGCTACTACCACACTGAGGCAATCTTCCGGCGTCGAATTGTGTCCTCCATCCACCTTAAATAGGAAAACACCCCGCTGATCAGGAACAGCTGGGCCACTCCCTCTCCTGGCAAGAGACTCACAGATGGTTAAGAGGAAGAGAGTACTCACCCCAGCTCATGACAGTAAGGGTAAAAAGGTATCTGAGTAGAAGGCGTACTGAGGCCTAGTCCACACGTAGCCGGGTCTTTTTAAAACGAATATCCGCCCCTCCAAAAACTTGCGTCCACACCACCTCGTTTTAAAAATAACTCTGTCCACACGTACCCGGATAAATACGTTGTTAAGGACATGCCAGACCTGTAGGCGGCTGTTACGATCCCTGGTTTCATGCCTCTAGAAAAGTTGCTGTACTTAGTTTAGTTTTGTTTTATCTGAGTTTACAGCCCAGCTCTCAATATTCTTCAGCCTGCAGCCCGTGGGATTCAATTGGCTTTGTTCCTGGTTCCACCGCCCATCACCTGGGACAAGCTGGGAATCATCCAACAATCACCTGGGACCAGCTGCGACTCGTCCAGAAATCAGCTGCTGGGTGGCATATAAGTCTTATGAGTCTCTTATATTATAAGAGACTTCCTGATCTGCCTGCAGTTGGGGAGCAGCTGATGGTGTGTTGTTTCCCCCACTTGGTCAGCTTTGTTGGAACTCTGTGCTGTTAAACTACTGTGAAGGATTACTAGTGAGATATTGTTGTTTAGAAGCTTGGTTAGACCTAAAGGTTTGTGTAGAGTTAAAGCTCCTCTGGTTGGATTTAGGGATAGTAAATGCTATTGCCTCTTTCAGTTGAAGTCCTTCTGAACCTGTGTTTTTTGTCTGGTATATTCACAGCTATGAGAGCTTTAAGTTAATATTGTGAATGCCCTGTTTGTTTGGTAAGGTTTGTCTCTGTTAGTATTTATCTGTATATTGTAAGTTTATTTATCCGCTGTTTTTCTTTATTAAATGCATGTACTCCTCCCATTCCATCTGGTCATGGGTTTATGTTACCTCCTTACCTTCCTAGCATAGCCAGGACGTAACAGCCGCAGTATTTCCCCCGTTCTTAACCTCGTCCTTCGTCTGTGGTCTTCCACAAGCAGCAGTAATTCCACTTGCAAAAACAAACAAGCAAAAAGCGCTTGGACGATTGATAAAGCGAGCGCAGCTCTGAGGGCATCCATGCTGTCGGCTAGTGTAAACACAGGTCGCACACGTGATGTCAGCATTTTTTTGTCGTGGAAAGTGACGTTGCGGACCTGAAAACTCCGGTTTTGTCTGTCCACTCGCAGACACCCAAAACGGAGAAAACGCAGATCTTCACTTTGGCCGGAGTTTTTAAAAAGATCCGTTTTCGTGTGAAAAAACTCCGTTTTCGTGTGGATGACAGGCCAAAACGTAGAAAAATATCTACGTTTTGGCAGATCCCCGGCTACGTGTGGACAGGGCCTGAGTATCATCTGGTCTAATATTTTTAAAATGATGACATCAAACAGACAAACATTAAGAAGTTATGGGCAAATATTGGTATTTTAAAGACTAAAGGGGGAAAATGTAAACAAATAAACAACATAATTACAAAATAACAAACTTTAGGCAAAACTTAGACACAAACTGAGGACAATATTTTCCTGGTATACAGGGATTATTTAGTTGTCTGAAAATGTAACACGTTTAAAAAAATACCGCGATAATACCGAAAACCGTGATAATTTTGGTCACAATAACCGTGAGGTTAAATTTTATAACAATAACCAGCAGAAATCATCATTTTGGAAAAGTCACACCAGGTCATCTAGAAATCTGATGGAGGACATGCAAGTGAAACTGGAAAAATGTAAATATTGTGTAAAAGTCCATCTTTTTCAGTAATTCAACTTAGACTGAGAGACCAAGAGCGAGACACCCCAATTATGTTGCCATGACATGTCGAGATGTGCAGCAAAACATGAAGTTACGCGTCACGCTGACGTCACTCAGAAGACTCAGAAGATTAAAAAGTAAGTAAGTAAATAAATAAATAAAATGAATAAATAATAAATTCAATCAAAATAAGCCCCACCCACCCACTATCTCTCTCCCATGCTTATTTCTCAGTGTGGTCTCAGGGAGCTGCTACAGAACTCCATCAGTCAGTCCATCACGGGGACACGGGGACAGTCTAAGATCTTCTAGTCGTGGGCTGGTGTAGAAACTCCCACACCCGTTTTTCACACAACAGGAGATGTTTTAGAGCACTGGTCCCAGGTGGATGAATAGAATAGAACAGTAATGTCAGTGGGGAAATTCATTTGCTAGAGCAGCACAAACACTTACAGAAAAGAAAAAGGAAAATTAATAAGATTAGAGGTAAACACACAAAGGCAGTAAGCTATTATAGTAACCTTCAACCACTAAAAAACACCAATAACAAAACTGGGTTTCCAGAACTATGCAGCAGGGACACAAACATACTACATCCGGTAATAAAATCATCTCTATGTTGTTTTTAACAGCAGCTGATTTATGTATCATGGTTTTAACTAGATTTTGGCTGTATGACTTTTTGTTTTATCTATTTTATTTTTGCATTTATGTCCTTAATTTAATCTATGGTGCCTTAAGATTTATTGTGAAGCACTGTCAGCTTTTTAAATCCTGTACAAATACATTTTAACACACATGTCTCGTTCCATGCTGCACGTGCTTGCGTCTGACTGGGCGCCATTAATGAGCAGTGAAAATGCAGACAGCGTGTCGCTGACCAGTGCGAGCCAGGGAGAGGAAATGTCAGAGATGGTTTTTACAACAGCGTGATGAAGATGTTAGGTGCATGGGTGTATTTTCTGGTTTTATTACAGTTGTTTCATTTTCTTTCAGAACCATTAGAATAATGTCAATATTTTAGGTGCAGTACCAGCAAACAGGCACAGGAGGGCGACATTGGTCCAACAGACGGTTTACATTTATCTGAAACACCGTGGTTAAGACAACTGACTTCATCTGCCTGATTTCATGTTCCTGATATTTTCTAATGACAGTTTTTCTGTTTGGTCAGTCTTGTTTTCTCTACTTCCTGGATTCAGCGCCAGAAACCATTGTCCACCCCTTTTACGTAACATGGAAGCAAGCCCTTGTTGCCATGGAGACCTGCCGTGTGCTACGTTAACTGCTGTTCTCCCTCAACTGTTTTTGCTGCATGTGCGCAAAGTTCACGTATTTACTTTTACGTGCTTCATTGAGCTCGTATTTACAGGTAGGACTGACATTTCTAGTCTTTAGTGTTTAAAAGTGTTTCATTAGAACCTGCAGAAGCAACTAAACGTTCTTTCTGTCCCAACTGGACCGGACCGGACCCTCTGGAGGCAGAAACCCGACACACAAGACGGCCACAGCGTTCACGCATGCGCAGCAGTACAATTGTAATGGTCTGCACGCACGGAAGCGCAGGTGGCGTGATGACGTCACAAAGCCTTTATGACTGACGCTGGCAGCATGGACATATACATAAAGGTCTGCAGTCAGTGGTCAGTCAGTATCAGACTTGCTTTGAAGAAGGTGGTTGGACGGATTGTTGCTCTCAGAAAACTTGTTGGTTTTGTGTAAACAACATCTTTTAACAGCTTCCTTCAGAGAAATCTGGTGCATTTGGTGAATATTTATAGCTAAATTATTCACTGCTCAGAAATCCTAGAGTGCAAAATGGTCTTTGTTCTGTCAAACAGCCAACCAGCTTTCCAGTCAGGGCTAAGGTCCTCTGAGCTACAGTCGCTTCACAAACGACGCAGATATAAACTTCTGGCTAGCTACAGAGGAACTAGCTTCGCAGAAACACAAAACCTGTGTCTGTCTGCATCAAAACCTGACAAGTCTCGTCAGATTCAGCCCTTTGAGGAACCAAGTGTCTTTTTCAAGACAGTCGTGTCTGTGGACACCAGTGGAGGTTTAACATCCATCTCCAGCAAAAACTCCTCTGTTTTACGGGCTAATCGACAAGACCAAAGATATAAAATGCTGGCAAGGTACCGAGGAATTTCCGTAGTGGAGAAAAGACAGACGTCCTCTGTCCAACTCCAGGATACTCCTCGCTTTCAGCTGTTGGGGAAAAGAAAGCGTTTGAGTGACGGAGGTCACGAGAACTCTGACTTCCCCAGCGCTGCTAAAAGGCTGCGGCTGTCAGAAGGCACACCTCAGCAGAAACGTCCCACTATGATCCGCCTCAAAGGTCGTAGGAAAGGGACGGATTCAGGACCCAAAAGTGTCTCCGAACCCCCAAAAACTGCATCTACCATCAAGTCTGAGCAGCCTCGAACTCCAGTAATCTGGATTATTGGATCCAGTTACATCAGACGGGTTGAAGAGGCGGCTCAGCGGCAGTTTGGGACAAACTTTGGACTCAGAGCTAAGGTCCAATGGTTTGGCAAAGGAGGCATGCGCTGGGGCGGTGTCCTTCCCAGGTTTTACTCCGAGGCTCCCACACACGGTCCTCCAGATATTCTGGTCGTCCACGCCGGAGGAAACGATCTGGGTCTCGTTTCCCCGGTGGAACTGGCTTCTCAGATCCAAAAGGATTTGTCCCACCTCCATAAGGACTTTCCGGAAATGAGAATAGCCTTTTCCGCCATCAACGAACGGCAGTCGTGGCGATACGGGCGACCAGGAAGAATTAACAGCAACAGAAAACAGGTTAATTCTTTACTGAGGAGGGCCGTTAGGAGCTTTGGGGGCCTGGTCATCGAGCATCCTGAGCTCAGGTTCTTCAACAACACCCTTTTTCTCCCAGACAGAGTGCATTTCAGTAAGAGAGGAAACAGCTTGTTTCTGGGCAGCATTCACTCTGTTCTGGAGAAGATTCTGGCTCAGAGGTGTAACACCTGAATGTGTTACGCCTTAAAAAGATAACAGCTGACAGAAAAGGGCAAATGGACGAGCTTCTCGTCCAGCACCAAAAAAAAAAAAAAAAAAAAAAAAAATCCAACTAACTCTGCCAGAGTTTCCCTTTTGGGTCACTTCTGCCGGTCCCAAGCCCGGATTAAAGAGGAGGGGTTGGATTATAACACAGAACTAAATCCACAGTAGAGGGATTTTACTCTTAAGAAATAAAATGAAGGCAGGTTATGACATATACAAATATATTTAGTAAACATTTATAGTTTCTAATCAAACACGTCAAATATAAAACTATTTATTATACAATACAGTACAAACTAGGAATGGGATGATCTACCTAAACTCACGATACGATGCACCTCGATATGTCTGAGGCACGAAACGATACGTCACGATACGATATCAGATAAGAAAAAAAAAGGAAAAAATATTACTGTATAATAACAACTTGTTTATTTTTTTTCCAGTTGCACACAGGGAAACACAAGGCCTAACAGGCCAAACACAAACAGGAACACCCTTAGTGCTGCTATAGGCCTTGGTTATCTTATCTCAGGACTGGTTCTTCTTCAAAAAAAACTAACATATCAACATGTTCTGGTGTAATCAGTGATCTCTGAGCAGACACAATGTCTCCTGCTGTGGAAAAGACGCTCACTGGGCACTGATGTAGCAGGAATGCAAAGGTAGGCTTTGGCAAGGGAGGCAAGTATGGGGTAAGCATAAGCATTAACTTTCCACCACTCAAGTGGACTTCTGTTGAGTGGGACGGGAATCCCACTCCTGTAGGAGAGTATCTCCATTTCAATCCCTCTGCTGGTCTGCACTGTCTCAACAGTAGTGTAGGAGCTCCCAAGGAGATCTTCCAACGCTGTCTTCTTTGGTGGGGGAGGCTGTGTTGCATCCTGCATCTGCCTTTCTCCTTCTACTGGCTCTTCCTGGCTCTGCTCTGCTCCCTGTGCTGCCTCAACCATGACCCTGGCCTGCTCTGCTGCTGCCTCTGATGTTGAAGCACTGGCCCTAGTGGTTCTTTCATCAGTGTAACTGGTCTGAAAATAAATAAAATAGAAAAACTAGTTAAACATTTCTGTCCTTCACTCTCATTCACTCTCTCTCTGATGTACTAATAAAAAAACATGAGAAATAAGTTTTCAGACTCTGGCCTGCACATACATACAGTTACACACATGCAGCAGGAAACCTCTTTTCCCCCAATAAAAGTTAGCCTACCTGGTTGCGCTGCTCATGAAGTGCTGAAGCTTTTTCACATATTCTGGCATAGATGCACTCACGTTGTTCATCATTCAGATGGGACAGGCTTCTGAATCGTGGGTCAAGCGCTGTGCACTCCTGCAGCACGTCATTACAGTCCCCGGTGCATCGGTCCGAGATGTCGAGTAAGATTTCATGTTGGCGATGGTCTGTGTGTCATTTTCGTTTGGTGACATGCTTTGCTCGATCATGTACTTCAGTGGCATTATCAGTGAAACAGTGGGCTCTTTTTCATCACAGACAACAGTTGTGGCTGTCTTCAGTGGCTTAAGCAGTTTCACTATGTCTTCTACATCTGATATATCAGTGTGATCCAGAGTGTCGATTTCTCTCGCATTCCTTCGGATTTCTGGGCAGCTCAACGCTGCTGAGACAGCTGCTTGCTGCTCCAGGTAGCGCGCCAGCATTTCCTACGTGCTGTTCCACCTGGTCTGGACATCGGTGATGAGTTTATGCCGAGGCAGTTACAACTGGGTTTGCTTGTTGGTCAGGATGTCATGATCTGCCCCAGCCTCCCTGAATGTGTCACTCCTGCCCTGATTAGCCAAATTGTTCTCTCCTGCCCCTGATTACTCTGCCCATGTGTTCCTGATTCCCTTGTGTATTTATACCTCCCTCCTGGTTGTTGTCTTTGTCGGTTCATTGTCGTTGTCCATGTTCGTTCGTCCTGTGCTCCTGTCCTACAATAAACATCTTTTTATTTTTTACATCCGTCTGCCTGCTCATCTGCCTCTGGAACCCACCACCACACATGGTCTGCCACCTCCACCCGCAGAACATGACAGAATGAACCGACCAAACCTGGACCTGTGGTGAGCTAACACACCTGTTCCTGGAGGATTATTTTTTCTTTTTGTCCCTTTCAGTTGTGGGAGATTTCTGGCCTGGAGTTTGTGTTCGGCGCATCCTACCTGTTCTCGGGGTGGTCGAAGTTCCTCTGGGAGATCCTGGCGCATCCTATTTATCTTCGGGGTGGCCAGGGTCGTTCTCCTCCAGCTGTTTTAGCCCCGTCCCATTCGTCTCCTGAAGCCGCGGATCCTGGAGCCTCAAGGGAGCTACACCGCCTACGCACGCCATTATTCTCCGGTGTGGTAGGGCTGGTCTCCCCGCTCTTCTCCGGCTTCCCTTCACCCGAGCCTCCGCTGATGGACCCAGCAGATCGGATGTGCACCTGCTCTGATTGGGATGTCGAGTACCTGCCGCCGAGCTGGGCTTCCACGCGTCGCTCCCGCTACTCAACCACTTCCTGGTCCACGCCTGCAGGTTCTCCACGCAGCAGTTCCTGCTGGGGCCTATGCCTGCTGCTGCAGTTCCTGCTGGGTCCCATGCCTGCTGCTGCAGTTCGTCTCTGTGTTCCTGGTGTCCTGTGTTCCTGGAGTCAAGTGTTCCAGTCAAGTCATCATGTCAAGTCAAGTCATCGTGTCCAGTCTAGTCAAGTCATCGTGTCCAGTCTAGTCAAGTCATCGTGTCCAGTCTAGTCAAGTCATCGTGTCCAGTCTAGTCAAGTCATCGTGTCCAGTCTAGTCAAGTCATCGTGTCCAGTCTAGTCAAGTCATCGTGTCCAGTCTAGTCAAGTCATCGTGTCCAGTCTAGTCAAGCCATCGTGTCCAGTCTAGTCAAGTCTACGTGTCCAGTCTAGTCAAGTCTACGTGTCCAGTCTAGTCAAGTCTACGTGTCCAGTCTAGTCAAGTCTACGTGTCCCCTGTGCCCAAGTCTACGAGTCCCCTGTGCCCAAGTCTACGAGTCCGAGTTTCCCTGGACTGAGTTCTTGGACATGTCTGAGTGGTCGTAAGACGGAGTGCCGCCTGAACCAAGAGGCCTCTGCTCCGCAGCCTGGATGGTGTTCCTTGTTCCCTGGTCTCGTCTTCTGTGTTCCCTTGTCATGTGTGCCCTGGTCTGGTCTTCGTTCGTGTCTCCTGTGTTTTGTGGCTTGTGGGCGTCTGGTATCCGCCCCTTGAGGGGGGCGGTACTGTCATGATCTGCCCCAGCCTCCCTGAATGTGTCTCTCCTGCCCTGATTAGCCTAATTGTTCTCTCCTGCCCCTGATTACTCTGCCCATGTGTTCCTGATTCCCTTGTGTATTTATACCTCCCTCCTGGTTGTTGTCTTTGTCGGTTCATTGTCGTTGTCCATGTTCGTTCGTCCTGTGCTCCTGTCCTACAATAAACATCTTTTTATTTTTTACATCCGTCTGCCTGCTCATCTGCCTCCGGAACCCACCACCACACATGGTCTGCCACCTCCACCCGCAGAACATGACACAGGACTGCGGTGGCCGTGGTGCTCTTGTGAAAAAATGTAGTTATTCTTCGCACACGACCAAGAAGGCGCGCAACGCGGGATACAGCCAAGCCTCTCTTACTGGCCAGATTCACAACATGCGCCAAGCACTTGATGTGAGGGTGGAGACCGCTCTCTCTCACAGCAATGTCCATGTTGCTCGCGTTGTCTGTGACACAAGCAATGGTTGTGTGTGGCCTTGTTAGCTCCCACTCACTCAGTGAATTTCTCAACACTTGAGCTATGTTAACACCAGTATGACTTTCACTTAGCTCACGAGTTTGCAACACAAAGCTTTTACTCTCCCATTTTTCGATGATGACTTGTGCCGTAATGGAGAAGAAGGAGGAAGAGGAAGCCCCAGCAAGACGCGCCCCGAGGAGCATCTTGCCACATGTCAACACTGGGTCTGACTGAGAACCTCCAGGAGAGAGGCCCAAGCAAGACGCGCACCGAGGAGCGTCTTGCCACATGTCAACACTGGGTCTGACTGAGCGCCTCCAGGAGAGAGGCCCAAGCAAGACGCGCCCCGAGGAGCGTCTTGTCACATGTCACTACTCGGTCTGACTGAGCGCCTCCAGGAGAGAGGCCCAAGCAAGACGTGCCCCGAGGAGCGTCTTGCCACATATCAACAATGGGTCTGACTGAGGGCCTCCAGGAGAGAAGCCCAAGCAAGAAGCGCCCCGAGGAGCGTCTTGCCACATGTCAACACTGGGTCTGACTGAGCGCCTCCAGGAGAGAGGCCCAAGCAATACGCGCCCCGAGGAGCGTCTTGCCACATGTCAACAATGGGTCTGACTGAGGGCCTCCAGGAGAGAAGCCCAAGAAAGACGCGCCCCGAGGAGCTTCTTGCCACATGTCAGCACTCGGTCTGACTGAGCGCCTCCAGGAGAGAGGCCAAAGCAAGATGCGCCCCGAGGAGCGTCTTGACACATGTCAACACGGGTTCTGACAGAGGGCCTCCATGAGAGAGGCCCAAGCAAGACGCAACACGAGGAGTGTCTTGCCACATGTCAACACTGGGTCTGACTGAGCGCCTCCAGGAGAGAGGCCCAAGCAAGACGCGCCCCGAGGAGCGTCTTGCCACGTGTCAACACTGGGTCTGACTTAGCGCCTCCAGGAGAGAGGCCCAAGCAAGATGCGCCCCGAGGAGCGTCTTGCCACGTGTCACCACTGGGTCTGACTGAGCTCCTGCAGGAGAGAGGCCCAAGCAAGACACGCCCCGAGGAGCGTCTTGCCACGTGTCACCACTGGGTCTGATTGAGCACCTCCAGGAGAGAGGCCCCAGCAAGACGCGCCGCGATGAGCATCTTGCCTTATGTCAGCACTCAGTCTGACTGAGCGCCTCCAGGAGAGAGGCCCAAGCAAGACCCGCCCCGAGGAGCGTCTTGCCACATGTCACTACTCGGTCTAACTGAGAGCCTCCAGGAGAGAGGTACAAGCAAGACACGCCCCGAGGAGCGTCTTGCCACATGTCACTACTCGGTCTGACTGAGCGCCTCCAGGAGGGAGGTCCAAGCAAGACGCGCCCCGAGGAGCGTCTTGCCACATGCCACTATTCGGTCTGACTGAGCGCCTCCAGGACAGAGGCCCAAGCAAGACGTGCCCCGAGGAGCGTCTTGCCACATGTCAACAATGGGTCTGACTGAGGGCCTCCAGGAGAGAAGCCCAAGCAAGATGCGCCCCGATGAGCGTCTTGCCACATGTCAACACTGGGTCTGACTGAGGGCCCCCAGGAGAGAGGCCCAAATAAGACGCGCCCCGAGGAGCGTCTTGCCTCATGTCAACACTGGGTCTGACTGAGGGCCTCGAGGAGAGAAGCCCAAGCAAGATGCGCCCCGAGGAGCGTCTTGCCACATGTGAACACTGGGTCTGACTGAGCGCCTCCAGGAGAGAGGCCCAAGCAAGACGCGCCCGGAGGAGTGTCTTGCCACATGTCAGCACTCGGTCTGACTGAGCGCCTCCAGGAGAGAGGCCCAAGCAAGACGCGCCCCGAGGAGCGTCTTGCCACATGTGAACACTGGGTCTGACTGAGCGCCTCCAGGAGAGAGGCCCAAGCAAGACGCGCCCGGAGGAGCGTGTTGCCACATGTCAGCACTCGGTCTGACTGAGCGCCTCCAGGAGAGAGGCCCAAGCAAGACGCGCCCCGAGGAGCGTCTTGCCACATGTCAGCACTCAGTCTGACTGAGCGCCTCCAGGAGAGAGGCCCAAGCAAGATGCGCCCCGAGGAGCGTCTTGACACATGTCTCCTCTGGGTCTGACTGAGCGTCTCCAGGAGAGAGGCCCAAGCAAGACGTGCCCCGAGGAGCATCTTGCCACATGTCAACACTCGGTCTGACTGAGCGCCTCCAGGAGAGAGGCCCAAGCAAGACGCGCCCCAAGGAGCGTCTTGCCACATGTCAACACTGGGTCTGACTGAGCGCCTCCAGGAGAGAGGCCGAAGCAAGACGCGCCCCGAGGAGAGTCTTGCCACATGTCAGCACTCGGTCTGACTGAGCGCCTCCAGGAGAGAGGCCCAAGCAAGACGCGCCCCGAGGAGCGTCTTGACATATTTCTCCTCTGGGTCTGACTGAGCGCCTCCAGGAGAGAGGCCCAAGCAAGACGTGCCCCGAGGAGCGTCTTGCCACATGTCAACACTGGGTCTGACTGAGCGCCTCCAGGAGAGAGGCCCAAGCAAGACACGCCCCGAGGAGCGTCTTGACACATGTTAACACTGGGTCTGACTGAGGGCCTCCATGTGAGAAGCCCAAGCAAGACGCGCCCCGAGGAGAGTCTTGCCACATGTCAACACTGGGTCTGACAAAGGGCATCCAGGAGAGAGGCCCAAGCAATAAGCGCCCCGAGGAGCGTCTTGCCACATGTCAACAATGGGTCTGACTGAGGGCCTCCAGGAGAGAAGCCCAAGGAAGACGCGCCGCGAGGAGCTTCTTGCCACATGTCAGCACTCGGTCTGACTGAGCGCCTCCAGGAGAGAGGCCAAAGCAAGATGCGCCCCGAGGAGCGTCTTGACACATGTCAACACTGGGTCTGAGAGAGGGCCTCCATGACAGAGGCCCAAGCAAGACGCGCCCCGAGGAGTGTCTTGCCACATGTCAACACTGGGTCTGACTGAGCGCCTCCAGGAGAGAGGCCCAAGCAAGACGCGCCCCGAGGAGCGTCTTGCCACGTGTCAACACTGGGTCTGACTTAGCGCCTCCAGGAGAGAGGCCCAAGCAAGATGCGCCCCGAGGAGCGTCTTGCCACGTGTCACCACTGGGTCCAACTGAGCTCCTCCAGGAGAGAGGCCCAAGCAAGACGCGCCCCGAGGAGCGTCTTGCCACGTGTCACCACTGGGTCTGATTGAGCACCTCCAGGAGAGAGGCCCCAGCAAGACGCGCCGCGAGGAGCATCTTGCCTTATGTCAGCACTCGGTCTGACTGAGCGCCTCCAGGAGAGAGGCCCAAGCACGACCCGCCCCGAGGAGCGTCTTGCCACATGTCACTACTCGGTCTAACTGAGCGCCTCCAGGAGAGAGGTCCAAGCAAGACACGCACCGAGGAGCGTCTTGCCACATGTCACTACTCGGTCTGACTGAGCGCCTCCAGGAGGGAGGTCCAAGCAAGACGCGCCCCGAGGAGCGTCTTGCCACATGTCCCCACTCGGTCTGACTGAGCGCCTCCAGGAGAGAGGCCCAAGCAAGACGTGCCCCGAGGAACGTCTTGCCACATGTCAACAATGGGTCTGACTGAGGGCCTCCAGGAGAGAAGCCTAAGCAAGACGCGCCCCGAGGAGCGTCTTCCCACATGTCAACACTGGGTCTGACTGATGGCCCCCAGGAGAGAGGCCCAAATAAGACGCGCCCCGAGGAGCGTCTTGCCACATGTCAACACTGGGTCTGACTGAGCGCCTCCAGGAGAGAGGCCCGAGGAGCGTCTTGCCACATGTCACCTCTGGGTCTGACTGAGCGCCTCCAGGAGAGAGGCGCAAGCAAGAAACGCCCGAGGAGCGTCTTGACACATGTCAACACTGGGTCTGACTGAGCGCCTCCAGGAGAGAGGCCCCAGCAAGACGCGCCCCGAGGAGCGTCTTGCCACATGTCAGCACTCGGTCTGACTGAGCGCCTCCAGGAGAGAGGCCCAAGCAAGAAGCGCCCCGAGGAGCGTCTTGCCACATGTCAAGAATGGGTCTGACTGAGGGCCTCCAGGAGAGATGCCAAAGCAAGACGCGCCCCGAGGAGCTTCATTCCACATGTCAACAATGGGTCTTACTGAGGGCCTCCATGAGAGAAGCCCAAGCAAGACGCGCCCCGAGGAGCGTTTTGCCACGTGTCAACACTGGGTCTGACTTAGCGCCTCCAGGAGAGAGGCCCAAGCAAGATGCGCCCCGAGGAGCGTCTTGCCACGTGTCACCACTGGGTCTGACTGAGCTCCTCCAGGAGAGAGGCCCAAGCAAGACGCACCCCGAGGAGTGTCTTGCCACATGTCACTACTCGGTCTAGCTGAGCGCCTCCAGGAGAGAGGTCCAAGCAAGACGCGCCGCGAGGAGCGTCTTGCCAAATGTCACTACTCGGTCTGACTGAGCGCCTCCAGGAGGGAGGTCCAAGCAAGACGCGCCCCGAGGAGCGTCTTGCCACATGTCAACAATGGGTCTGACTGAGGGCCTCCAGGAGAGAAGCCCAAGCAAGACGCGCCCCGAGGAGCGTCTTGCCACATGTCAGCACTCAGTCTGACTGAGAGACGCCAGGAGAGAGGCCCAAGCAAGACGCGCCCCGAGGAGCGTCTTGACACATTTCTCCTCTGGGTCTGACTGAGCGCCTCCAGGAGAGAGGCCCAAGCAAGACGCGCCCCGAGGAGCGTCTAGCCACATGTCAACACTGGGTCTGACTGAGCGCCTCCAGGAGAGAGGCCCGAGGAGCGTCTTGACACATGTCACCTCTGGGTCTGACTGAGCGCCTCCAGGAGAGAGGCCCAAGCAAGACGCGCCCCGAGGAGCGTCTTGTCACATGTCAACACTGGGTCTGACTGAGCGCCTCCAGGAGCGAGGCCCAAGCAAGAAACGCCCGAGGAGCGTCTTGACACATGTCAACACAGGGTCTGACTGAGCGCCTCCAGGAGAGAGGTCCAAGCAACACGCGCCCCGAGGAGCGTCTTGCCACATGTCAACACTGGGTCTGACTGAGTGCCTCCATGAGAGAAGCCCCCAGCAAGACGCGCCCCAAGGAGCGTCTTGTCACATGTCACTACTCGGTCTGACTGAGCGCCTCCAGGAGAGAGGCCCAAGCAAGACGTGCCCCGAGGAGCGTCTTGCCACATGTCAACAATGGGTCTGACTGAGGGCCTCCAGGAGAGAAGCCCAAGCAAGAAGCGCCCCGAGGAGCGTCTTGCCACATGTCAACACTGGGTCTGACTGAGCACCTCCAGGAGAGAGGCCCAAGCAAGACACGCCCCGAGGAGCGTCTTGACACATGTTAACACTGGGTCTGACTGAGGGCCTCCATGTGAGAAGCCCAAGCAAGACACGCCCCGAGGAGAGTCTTGCCACATGTCAACACTGGGTCTGACAGAGGGCATCCAGGAGAGAGGCCCAAGCAATACGCGCCCCGAGGAGCGTCTTGCCACATGCCAACAATGGGTCTGACTGAGGGCCTCCAGGAGAGAAGCCCAAGGAAGACGCGCCCCGAGGAGCTTCTTGCCACATATCAGCACTCGGTATGACTGAGCGCCTCCAGGAGAGAGGCCAAAGCAAGACCCGCCCCGAGGAGCGTCTTTCCACATGTCACTACTCGGTCTAACTGAGCGCCTCCAGGAGAGAGGTCCAAGCAAGACACGCCCCGAGGAGCGTCTTGCCACATGTCACTACTCGGTCTGACTGAGCGCCTCCAGGGGGGAGGTCCAAGCAAGACGTGCCCCGAGGAGCGTCTTGCCACATGCCACTACTCGGTCTGACTGAGCGCCTCCAGGAGAGAGGCCCAAGCAAGACGTGCCCCGAGGAGCGTCTTGCCACATGTCAACAATGGGTCTGACCGAGGGCCTCCAGGAGAGAAGCCCAAGCAAGAAGCGCCCCGAGGAGCGTCTTGCCACATGTCAACACTGGGTCTGACTGAGCGCCTCCAGGAGAGAGGCCCAAGCAAGACACGCCCCGAGGAGCGTCTTGACACATGTTAACACTGGGTCTGACTGAGGGCCTCCATGTGAGAAGCCCAAGCAAGACGCGCCCCGAGGAGAGTCTTGCCACATGTCAACACTGGGTCTGACAGAGGGCATCCAGGAGAGAGGCCCAAGCAATACGCGCCCCGAGGAGCGTCTTGCCACATGTCAACAATGGGTCTGACTGAGGGCCTCCAGGAGAGAAGCCCAAGGAAGACGCGCCGCGAGGAGATTCTTGCCACATGTCAGCACTCGGTCTGACTGAGCGCCTCCAGGAGAGAGGCCAAAGCAAGATGCGCCCCGAGGAGCGTCTTGACACATGTCAACACTGGGTCTGACAGAGGGCCTCCATGAGAGAGGCCCAAGCAAGACGCGCCCCGAGGAGTGTCTTGCCACATGTCAACACTGGGTCTGACTGAGCGCCTCCAGGAGAGAGGCCCAAGCAAGACGCGCCCCAAGGAGCGTCTTGCCACATGTCAACACTGGGTCTGACTTAGCGCCTCCAGGAGAGAGGCCCAAGCAAGATGCGCCCCAAGGAGCGTCTTGCCACGTGTCACCACTGGGTCTGACTGAGCTCCTCCAGGAGAGAGGCCCAAGCAAGACGCGCCCCGAGGAGCGTCTTGCCACGTGGCACCACTGGGTCTGATTGAGCACCTCCAGGAGAGAGGCCCCAGCAAGACGCGCCGCGAGGAGCATCTTGCCTTATGTCAGCACTCGGTCTGACTGAGCGCCTCCAGGAGAGAGGCCCAAGCAAGACCCGCCCCGAGGAGCGTCTTGCCACATGTCACTACTCGGTCTAACTGAGCGCCTCCAGGAGAGAGGTCCAAGCAAGACACGGCCCGAGGAGCGTCTTGCCACATGTCACTACTCGGTCTGACTGAGCGCCTCCAGGAGGGAGGTCCAAGCAAGACGCGCCCCGAGGAGCGTCTTGCCACATGTCACTACTCAGTCTGACTGAGCGCCTCCAGGAGAGAGGCCCAAGCAAGACACGCCCCGAGGAGCGTCTTGCCACATGTCAACAATGGGTCTGACTGAGGGCCTCCAGGAGAGAAGCCCAAGCAAGACGCGCCCCGAGGAGCGTCTTGCCACATGTCAACACTGGGTCTGACTGAGGGCCCCCAGAAGAGAGGCCCAAATAAGACGCTCCCCGAGGAGCGTCTTGCCACATGTCAACACTGGGTCTGACTGAGGGCCTCCAGGATAGAAGCCCAAGCAAGATGCTCCCCGAGGAGCGTCTTGCCACATGTCAGCACTCGGTCTGACTGAGCGCCTCCAGGAGAGAGGCCCGAGGAGCGTCTTGCCAAATGTCACCTCTGGGTCTGACTGAGCGCCTCCAGGAGAGAGGTGCAAGCAAGAAACGCCCGAGGAGCGTCTTGACACATGTCAACACTGGGTCTGACTGAGGGCCTCCAGGAGAGAAGCCCAAGCAAGAAGCGCCGCGGGGAGCGTCTTGCCACATGTCAACACTGGGTCTGACTGAGCGCCTCCAGGAGAGAGGCCCAAGCAAGACACGCCCCGAGGAGCGTCTTGACACATGTCAAAACTGGGTCTGACTGAGGGCCTCCATGAGAGAAGCCCAAGCAAGACGTGCCCCGAGGAGAGTCTTGCCACATGTCACTACTCGGTCTGACAGAGGGCATCCAGGAGAGAGGCCCAAGCAATACGCGCCCCGAGGAGCGTCTTGCCACATGTCACCACTGGGTCTGACTGAGCGCCTCCAGGAGAGAGGCCCAAGCAAGAAGCGCCCCGAGGAGCGTCTTGCCACATGTCAGCACTCGGTCTGACTGAGCGCCTCCAGGAGAGAGGCCCAAGCAAGACTTGCCCCGAGGAGCATCTTGCCACATGTCAACACTGGGTCTGACTGAGCGCCTCCAGGAGAGAGGCCCAAGCAAGACGTGCCCCGAGGAGCGTCTTGCCACATGTCAACACTGGGTCTGACTGAGTGCCTCCATGAGAGAAGCCCCAGCAAGACGCGCCCCGAGGAGCATCTTGCCACATGTCAACACTGGGTCTGACTGAGAACCTCCAGGAGAGAGGCCCAAGCAAGACGCGCACCGAGGAGCGTCTTGCCACATGTCAACACTGGGTCTGACTGAGCGCCTCCAGGAGAGAGGCCCAAGCAAGACGCGCCCCGAGGAGCGTCTTGTCATATGTCACTACTCGGTCTGACTGAGCGCCTCCAGGAGAGAGGCCCAAGCAAGACGTGCCCCGAGGAGCGTCTTGCCACATATCAACAATGGGTCTGACTGAGGGCCTCCAGGAGAGAAGCCCAAGCAAGAAGCGCCCCGAGGAGCGTCTTGCCACATGTCAACACTGGGTCTGACTGAGCGCCTCCAGGAGAGAGGCCCAAGCAATACGCGCCCCGAGGAGCGTCTTGCCACATGTCAACAATGGGTCTGACTGAGGGCCTCCAGGAGAGAAGCCCAAGGAAGACGCGCCCCGAGGAGCTTCTTGCCACATGTCAGCACTCGGTCTGACTGAGCGCCTCCAGGAGAGAGGCCAAAGCAAGATGCGCCCCGAGGAGCGTCTTGACACATGTCAACACGGGTTCTGACAGAGGGCCTCCGTGAGAGAGGCCCAAGCAAGACGCGCCACGAGGAGTGTCTTGCCACATGTCAACACTGGGTCTGACTGAGCGCCTCCAGGAGAGAGGCCCAAGCAAGACGCGCCCCGAGGAGCGTCTTGCCACGTGTCAACACTGGGTCTGACTTAGCGCCTCCAGGAGAGAGGCCCAAGCAAGATGCGCCCCGAGGAGCGTCTTGCCACGTGTCACCACTGGGTCTGACTGAGCTCCTGCAGGAGAGAGGCCCAAGCAAGACGCGCCCCGAGGAGCGTCTTGCCACGTGTCACCACTGGGTCTGATTGAGCACCTCCAGGAGAGAGGCCCCAGCAAGACGCGCCGCGATGAGCATCTTGCCTTATGTCAGCACTCGGTCTGACTGAGCGCCTCCAGGAGAGAGGCCCAAGCAAGACCCGCCCCGAGGAGCGTCTTGCCACATGTCACTACTCGGTCTAACTGAGAGCCTCCAGGAGAGAGGTACAAGCAAGACACGCCCCGAGGAGCGTCTTGCCACATGTCACTACTCGGTCTGACTGAGCGCCTCCAGGAGGGAGGTCCAAGCAAGACGCGCCCCGAGGAGCGTCTTGCCACATGCCACTACTCGGTCTGACTGAGCGCCTCCAGGAGAGAGGCCCAAGCAAGACGTGCCCCGAGGAGCGTCTTGCCACATGTCAACAATGGGTCTGACTGAGGGCCTCCAGGAGAGAAGCCCAAGCAAGATGCGCCCCGATGAGCGTCTTGCCACATGTCAACACTGGGTCTGACTGAGGGCCCCCAGGAGAGAGGCCCAAATAAGACGCGCCCCGAGGAGCGTCTTGCCTCATGTCAACACTGGGTCTGACTGAGGGCCTCGAGGAGAGAAGCCCAAGCAAGATGCGCCCCGAGGAGCGTCTTGCCACATGTGAACACTGGGTCTGACTGAGCGCCTCCAGGAGAGAGGCCCAAGCAAGACGCGCCCGGAGGAGCGTGTTGCCACATGTCAGCACTCGGTCTGACTGAGCGCCTCCAGGAGAGAGGCCCAAGCAAGACGCGCCCCGAGGAGCGTCTTGCCACATGTCAGCACTCAGTCTGACTGAGCGCCTCCAGGAGAGAGGCCCAAGCAAGATGCGCCCCGAGGAGCGTCTTGACACATGTCTCCTCTGGGTCTGACTGAGCGTCTCCAGGAGAGAGGCCCAAGCAAGACGTGCCCCGAGGAGCATCTTGCCACATGTCAACACTCGGTCTGACTGAGCGCCTCCAGGAGAGAGGCCCAAGCAAGACGCGCCCCAAGGAGCGTCTTGCCACATGTCAACACTGGGTCTGACTGAGCGCCTCCAGGAGAGAGGCCGAAGCAAGACGCGCCCCGAGGAGAGTCTTGCCACATGTCAGCACTCGGTCTGACTGAGCGCCTCCAGGAGAGAGGCCCAAGCAAGACGCGCCCCGAGGAGCGTCTTGACATATTTCTCCTCTGGGTCTGACTGAGCGCCTCCAGGAGAGAGGCCCAAGCAAGACGTGCCCCGAGGAGCGTCTTGCCACATGTCAACAATGGGTCTGACTGAGGGCCTCCAGGAGAGAAGCCCAAGCAAGAAGCGCCCCGAGGAGCGTCTTGCCACAGGTCAACACTGGGTCTGACTGAGCGCCTCCAGGAGAGAGGCCCAAGCAAGACACGCCCCGAGGAGTGTCTTGACACATGTTAACACTGGGTCTGACTGAGGGCCTCCATGTGAGAAGCCCAAGCAAGACGCGCCCCGAGGAGAGTCTTGCCACATGTCAACACTGGGTCTGACAAAGGGCATCCAGGAGAGAGGCCCAAGCAATAAGCGCCCCGAGGAGCGTCTTGCCACAAGTCAACAATGGGTCTGACTGAGGGCCTCCAGGAGAGAAGCCCAAGGAAGACGCGCCCCGAGGAGTGTCTTGACACATGTCAACACTGGGTCTGACAGAGGGCCTCCATGACAGAGGCCCAAGCAAGACGCGCCCCGAGGAGTGTCTTGCCACATGTCAACACTGGGTCTGACTGAGCGCCTCCAGGAGAGAGGCCCAAGCAAGACGCGCCCCGAGGAGCGTCTTGCCACGTGTCAACACTGGGTCTGACTTAGCGCCTCCAGGAGAGAGGCCCAAGCAAGATGCGCCTTGAGGAGCGTCTTGCCACGTGTCACCACTGGGTCCAACTGAGCTCCTCCAGGAGAGAGGCCCAAGCAAGACGCGCCCCGAGGAGCGTCTTGCCACGTGTCACCACTGGGTCTGATTGAGCACCTCCAGGAGAGAGGCCCCAGCAAGACGCGCCGCGAGGAGCATCTTGCCTTATGTCAGCACTCGGTCTGACTGAGCGCCTCCAGGAGAGAGGCCCAAGCACGACCCGCCCCGAGGAGCGTCTTGCCACATGTCACTACTCGGTCTAACTGAGCGCCTCCAGGAGAGAGGTCCAAGCAAGACACGCACCGAGGAGCGTCTTGCCACATGTCACTACTCGGTCTGACTGAGCGCCTCCAGGAGGGAGGTCCAAGCAAGACGCGCCCCGAGGAGCGTCTTGCCACATGTCCCCACTCGGTCTGACTGAGCGCCTCCAGGAGAGAGGCCCAAGCAAGACGTGCCCCGAGGAACATCTTGCCACATGTCAACAATGGGTCTGACTGAGGGCCTCCAGGAGAGAAGCCCAAGCAAGACGCGCCCCGAGGAGCGTCTTCCCACATGTCAACACTGGGTCTGACTGAGGGCCCCCAGGAGAGAGGCCCAAATAAGACGCGCCCCGAGGAGCGTCTTGCCACATGTCAACACTGGGTCTGACTGAGGGCCTCCAGGAGAGAAGCCCAAGCAAGATGCACCCCAAGGAGCGTCTTGCCACATGTCAGCACTCGGTCTGACTGAGCACCTCCAGGAGAGAGGCCCGAGGAGCGTCTTGCCACATGTCACCTCTGGGTCTGACTGAGCGCCTCCAGGAGAGAGGCGCAAGCAAGAAACGCCCGAGGAGCGTCTTGACACATGTCAACACTGGGTCTGACTGAGCGCCTCCAGGAGAGAGGCCCCAGCAAGACGCGCCCCGAGGAGCGTCTTGCCACATGTCAGCACTCGGTCTGACTGAGCGCCTCCAGGAGATAGGCCCAAGCAAGAAGCGCCCCGAGGAGTGTCTTGCCACATGTCACTACTCGGTCTAGCTGAGCGCCTCCAGGAGAGAGGTCCAAGCAAGACGCGCCCCGAGGAGCGTCTTGCCAAATGTCACTACTCGGTCTGACTGAGCGCCTCCAGGAGGGAGGTCCAAGCAAGACGCGCCCCGAGGAGCGTCTTGCCACATGTCAACAATGGGTCTGACTGAGGGCCTCCAGGAGAGAAGCCCAAGCAAGACGCGCCCCGAGGAGCGTCTTGCCACATGTCAGCACTCAGTCTGACTGAGCGCCTCCAGGAGAGAGGCCCAAGCAAGACGCGCCCCGAGGAGCGTCTTGACACATTTCTCCTCTGGGTCTGACTGAGCGCCTCCAGGAGAGAGGCCCAAGCAAGACGCGCCCCGAGGAGCGTCTAGCCACATGTCAACACTGGGTCTGACTGAGCGCCTCCAGGAGAGAGGCCCGAGGAGCGTCTTGACACATGACATGGTTGGAGTACACTAAAACAAACCTGATCTCTCTAGGCCATTCAGAAGCCAAGTTATAAGCCCACAAATGTGTAACTGGACTACTTCTTTAAATTGACACCAGATCCGGTGACCTTTGGGACATGGTTTGACCCCCTTAGGAAAGAGCTATCATCATGAAACGTTCAGATCACTTACAACTCAATAGATTCTACCTTCCTGTAACGTTTCAGCCTGATTGGACCTTGTTTTCACACAAATGAACCCAGAATGATGTGAAATTGTGCTTCGTGCAACATAATTCTGGGTGCCATTTACAAACCATAAGTGCTAATGACTCCATTACTTTTTGTGGTTGTAGGGGCTGTTGATTGGAGTACACTAAAACAAACCTAACCTCTCTAGGACATTCAGAAGCCAAGTTATAAGCCCACAAATGTGTAACTGGACTACTTCTTTAAAGTGACACCAGGCCTGGTGACCTTTGGGACATGGTTTGACCCCCTTAGGAAAGTGCTATCATGATGAAACGTTCAGATCACTTACAACTCAATAGATTCTACCTTCCTGTAACGTTTCAGCCTGATTGGACCTTGTTTTCACACAAATGAACCCAGAATGATGTGAAATTGTGCTTCGTGCAACATAATTCTGGGTGCCATTTACAAACCATAAGTGCTAATGACTCCATTCCTTTTTGTGGTTGTAGGGGCTGTTGATTGGAGTACACTAAAATAAACCTAACCTCTCTAGGACATTCAGAAGCCAAGTTATAAGCCCACAAAGGTGTAACTGGACTACTTCTTTAAAGTGACACCAGGCCTGGTGACCTTTGGGACATGGTTTGACCCCCTTAGGAAAGTGCTATCATCATGAAACGTTCGGATCACTTACAACTCAATAGATTCTACCTTCTTGTAGCGTTTAAGCCTCATTGGACCTTGTTTTCACACAAATGAACCCAGAATGATGTGAAATTGTGCTTCGTGCAACATCATTCTGGGTGCCATTTAAAAACCATAAGTGCTAATGTCTCCATTCCTTTTTGTGGTTGTAGGGGCTGTTGATTGGAGTACACTAAAACAAACCTGATCGCTCTAGGACATTCAGAAGCCAAGTTATAAGCCCACAAATGTGTAACTGGACAACTTCTTTAAATTGACACCAGATCTGGTGACCTTTGGGACATGGTTTGACCCCCTTAGGAAAGTGCTATCATCATGAAACGTTCAGATCACTTACAACTCAATAGATTCTACCTTCCTGTAACGTTTCAGCCTGATTGGACCTTGTTTTCACACAAATGAACCCAGAATGATGTGAAATTGTGCTTCGTGCAACATAATTCTGGGTGCCATTTAAAAACCATAAGTGCTAATGACTCCGATCCTTTTTGTGGTTGTAGGGGCTGTTGATTGGAGTATACTAAAACAAACCTGATCTCTCTAGGACATTCAGGATCCAAGTTATAAACCCACAAATGTGTAACTGGACTACTTCTTTAAAGTGACACCAGATCCGGTGACCTTTGGGACATGGTTTGACCCCCTTAGGAAAGTGCTATCATCATGAAACGTTCAGATCACTTACAACTCAATAGATTCTACCTTCCTGTAACGTTTCAGCCTGATTGGACCTTGTTTTCACACAAATGACCCCAGAATGATGTGAAATTGTGCTTCGTGCAACATAATTCTGGGTGCCATTTAAAAACCATAAGTGCTAATGACTCCATTCCTTTTTGTGGTTGTAGGGGCTGTTGGCTGGAGTACACTAAAACAAACCTGATCGCTCCAGGACATTCAGAAGCCAAGTTATAAGCCCACAAATGTGTAACTGGACTACTTCTTTAAATTAACACCAGATCCGGTGACCTTTGGGACATGGTTTGACCCCCTTAGGAAAGTGCTATCATCTTGAAACGTTCAGATCACTTACAACTCAATAGATTCTACCTTCCTGTAACGTTTCAGCCTGATTGGATCTTGTTTTCACACAAATGAACCCAGAATGATGTGAAATTGTGCTTCGTGCAACATAATTCTGGGTGCCATTTAAAAACCATAAGTGCTAATGACTCCATTTCTTTTTGTGGTTGTAGGGGCTGTTGATTGGAGTACACTTAAACAAACCTGATCTCTCTAGGCCATTCAGAAGCCAAGTTATAAGCCCACAAATGTGTAACTGGACTACTTCTTTAAAGTGACACCAGGCCTGGTGACCTTTGGGACATGGTTTGACCCCCTTAGGAAAGTGCTATCATCATGAAACGTTCGGATCACTTACAACTCAATAGATTCTACCTTCTTGTAGCGTTTAAGCCTCATTGGACCTTGTTTTCACACAAATGAACCCAGAATGATGTGAAATTGTGCTTCGTGCAACATCATTCTGGGTGCCATTTAAAAACCATAAGTGCTAATGTCTCCATTCCTTTTTGTGGTTGTAGGGGCTGTTGATTGGAGTACACTAAAACAAACCTGATCGCTCTAGGACATTCAGAAGCCAAGTTATAAGCCCACAAATGTGTAACTGGACAACTGCTTTAAATTGACACCAGATCCGGTGACCTTTGGGACATGGTTTGACCCCCTTAGGAAAGTGCTATCATCATGAAACGTTCAGATCACTTACAACTCAATAGATTCTACCTTCCTGTAACGTTTCAGCCTGATTGGACCTTGTTTTCACACAAATGAACCCAGAATGATGTGAAATTGTGCTTCGTGCAACATAATTCTGGGTGCCATTTAAAAACCATAAGTGCTAATGACTCCGATCCTTTTTGTGGTTGTAGGGGCTGTTGATTGGAGTATACTAAAACAAACCTGATCTCTCTAGGACATTCAGGATCCAAGTTATAAACCCACAAATGTGTAACTGGACTACTTCTTTAAAGTGACACCAGATCCGGTGACCTTTGGGACATGGTTTGACCCCCTTAGGAAAGTGCTATCATCATGAAACGTTCAGATCACTTACAACTCAATAGATTCTACCTTCCTGTAACGTTTCAGCCTGATTGGACCTTGTTTTCACACAAATGACCCCAGAATGATGTGAAATTGTGCTTCGTGCAACATAATTCTGGGTGCCATTTAAAAACCATAAGTGCTAATGACTCCATTCCTTTTTTTGGTTGTAGGGGCTGTTGGCTGGAGTACACTAAAACAAACCTGATCGCTCCAGGACATTCAGAAGCCAAGTTATAAGCCCACAAATGTGTAACTGGACTACTTCTTTAAATTGACACCAGATCCGGTGACCTTTGGGACATGGTTTGACCCCCTTAGGAAAGTGCTATCATCATGAAACGTTCAGATCACTTACAACTCAATAGATTCTACCTTCCTGTAACGTTTCAGCCTGATTGGACCTTGTTTTCACACAAATGACCCCAGAATGATGTGAAATTGTGCTTCGTGCAACATAATTCTGGGTGCCATTTAAAAACCATAAGTGCTAATGACTCCATTCCTTTTTGTGGTTGTAGGGGCTGTTGGATGGAGTACACTAAAACAAACCTGATCGCTCCAGGACATTCAGAAGCCAAGTTATAAGCCCACAAATGTGTAACTGGACTACTTCTTTAAATTAACACCAGATCCGGTGACCTTTGGGACATGGTTTGACCCCCTTAGGAAAGTGCTATCATCTTGAAACGTTCAGATCACTTACAACTCAATAGATTCTACCTTCCTGTAACGTTTCAGCCTGACTGGATCTTGTTTTCACACAAATGAACCCAGAATGATGTGAAATTGTGCTTCGTGCAACATAATTCTGGGTGCCATTTAAAAACCATAAGTGCTAATGACTCCATTTCTTTTTGTGGTTGTAGGGGCTGTTGGTTGGAGTACACTAAAACAAACCTGATCTCTCTAGGCCATTCAGAAGCCAAGTTATAAGCCCACAAATTTGTAACTGGACTACTTCTTTAAATTGACACCAGATCCGGTGACCTTTGGGACATGGTTTGACCCCCTTAGGAAAGAGCTATCATCATGAAACGTTCAGATCACTTACAACTCAATAGATTCTACCTTCCTGTAACGTTTCAGCCTGATTGGACCTTGTTTTCACACAAATGAACCCAGAATGATGTGAAATTGTGCTTCGTGCAACATAATTCTGGGTGCCATTTACAAACCATAAGTGCTAATGACTCCATTACTTTTTGTGGTTGTAGGGGCTGTTGATTGGAGTACACTAAAACAAACCTAACCTCTCTAGGACATTCAGAAGCCAAGTTATAAGCCCACAAATGTGTAACTGGACTACTTCTTTAAAGTGACACCAGGCCTGGTGACCTTTGCGACATGGTTTGACCCCCTTAGGAAAGTGCTATCATGATGAAACGTTCAGATCACTTACAACTCAATAGATTCTACCTTCCTGTAACGTTTCAGCCTGATTGGACCTTGTTTTCACACAAATGAACCCAGAATGATGTGAAATTGTGCTTCGTGCAACATAATTCTGGGTGCCATTTACAAACCATAAGTGCTAATGACTCCATTCCTTTTTGTGGTTGTAGGGGCTGTTGATTGGAGTACACTAAAATAAACCTAACCTCTCTAGGACATTCAGAAGCCAAGTTATAAGCCCACAAAGGTGTAACTGGACTACTTCTTTAAAGTGACACCAGGCCCGGTGACCTTTGGGACATGGTTTTACCCCCTATAGGTATGTGTGATCATCTTGAAACGTTCAGATCACTTACAACTCAATAGATTCTACCTTCTTGTAGCGTTTCAGCCTGATTGGACCTTGTTTTCACACAAATGGACCCAGAATGATGTGAAATTGTGCTTCGTGCAACATAATTCTGGGTGCCATTTACAAACCATAAGTGCTAATGACTCCATTCCTTTTTGTGGTTGTAGGGGCTGTTGATTGGAGTACACTAAAACAAACCTAACCTCTCTAGGACATTCAGAAGCCAAGTTATAAGCCCACAAATGTGTAACTGGACTACTTCTTTAAAGTGACACCAGGCCTGGTGACCTTTGGGACATGGTTTGACCCCCTTAGGAAAGTGCTATCATCATGAAACGTTCGGATCACTTACAACTCAATAGATTCTACCTTCTTGTAGCGTTTAAGCCTCATTGGACCTTGTTTTCACACAAATGAACCCAGAATGATGTGAAATTGTGCTTCGTGCAACATCATTCTGGGTGCCATTTAAAAACCATAAGTGCTAATGTCTCCATTCCTTTTTGTGGTTGTAGGGGCTGTTGATTGGAGTACACTAAAACAAACCTGATCGCTCTAGGACATTCAGAAGCCAAGTTATAAGCCCACAAATGTGTAACTGGACAACTTCTTTAAATTGACACCAGATCCGGTGACCTTTGGGACATGGTTTGACCCCCTTAGGAAAGTGCTATCATCATGAAACGTTCAGATCACTTACAACTCAATAGATTCTACCTTCCTGTAACGTTTCAGCCTGATTGGACCTTGTTTTCACACAAATGAACCCAGAATATGTGAAATTGTGCTTCGTGCAACATAATTCTGGGTGCCATTTAAAAACCATAAGTGCTAATGACTCCGATCCTTTTTGTGGTTGTAGGGGCTGTTAATTGGAGTATACTAAAAGAAACCTGATCTCTCTAGGACATTCAGGATCCAAGTTATAAACCCACAAATGTGTAACTGGACTACTTCTTTAAAGTGACACCAGATCCGGTGACCTTTGGGACATGGTTTGACCCCCTTAGGAAAGTGCTATCATCATGAAACGTTCAGATCACTTACAACGCAATAGATTCTACCTTCCTGTAACGTTTCAGCCTGATTGGATCTTGTTTTCACACAAATGAACCCAGAATGATGTGAAATTGTGCTTCGTGCAACATAATTCTGGGTGCCATTTAAAAACCATAAGTGCTAATGACTCCATTTCTTTTTGTGGTTGTAGGGGCTGTTGATTGGAGTACACTAAAACAAACCTGATCTCTCTAGGCCATTCAGAAGCCAAGTTATAAGCCCACAAATGTGTAACTGGACTACTTCTTTAAATTGACACCAGATCCGGTGACCTTTGGGACATGGTTTGACCCCCTTAGGAAAGAGCTATCATCATGAAACGTTCAGATCACTTTCAACTCAATAGATTCTACCTTCCTGTAACGTTTCAGCCTGATTGGACCTTGTTTTCACACAAATGAACCCAGAATGATGTGAAATTGTGCTTCGTGCAACATCATTCTGGGTGCCATTTACAAACCATAAGTGCTAATGACTCCATTACTTTTTGTGGTTGTAGGGGCTGTTGATTAAAGAACACTAAAACAAACCTAACCTCTCTAGGACATTCAGAAGCCAAGTTATAAGCCCACAAAGGTGTAACTGGACTGCTTCTTTAAATTGACACCAGATCCGGTGACCTTTGGGACATGGCTTGACCCCCATAGGAAAGTGCTATCATCATGAAACGTTCAGATCACTTACAACTCAAGAGATTCTACCTTCCTGTAACATTTCAACCTGATTGGACCTTGTTTTCACACAAATGAACACAGAACGATGTGAAATGGTGCTTCGTGCAACATAATTCTGGGTGCCATTTAAAAACCATAAGTGCTAATGACTCCATTCCTTATGGTGGTTGTAGGGGCTGTTGGTTGGAGTACACTAAAACAAACCTGATCGCTCCAGGACATTCAGAAGCCAAGTTATAAGCCCACAAATGTGTAACTGGTCTACTTTAAATTGACACCAGATCCGGTGACCTTTGGGACATGGTTTGACCCCCTTAGGAAAGTGCTATCATCTTGAAACGTTCAGATCACTTACAACTCAAAAGATTCTACCTTCCTGTAACGTTTCAGCCTGATTGGATCTTGTTTTCACACAAATGAACCCAGAATGATGTGAAATTGTGCTTCGTGCAACATAATTCTGGGTGCCATTTAAAAACCACAAGTGCTAATGACTCCATTCCTTTTTGTGGTTGTAGCGGCTATTGATTGGAGTACATTAAAACAAACCTGATCCCTCTAGGACATTCAGAAGCCAAGTTATAAGCCCACAAATGTGTAACTGGACTACTTCTTTATATTGACACCAGATCCGGTGACCTTTGGGACATGGTTTGACCCCGTTAGGAAAGTGTTATCATCATGAAACGTTCAGATCACTTACAACTCAATAGACTCTACCTTCTTGTAACGTTTCAGCCTGATTGGACCTTGTTTTCACACAAATGGACCCAGAATGATGTGAAATTGTGCTTCGTGCAACATAATTCTGGGTGCCATTTACAAACCATAAGTGCTAATGACTCCGATCCTTTTTGTGGTTGTAGGGGCTGTTGATTGGAGTATACTAAAACAAACCTGATCTCTCTAGGACATTCAGGATCCAAGTTATAAACCCACAAATGTGTAACTGGACTACTTCTTTAAAGTGACACCAGATCCGGTGACCTTTGGGACATGGTTTGACCCCCTTAGCAAAGTGCTATCATCATGAAACGTTCAGATCACTTACAACTCAATAGATTCTACCTTCCTGTAACTTTTCAGCCTGATTGGACCTTGTTTTCACACAAATGACCCCAGAATGATGTGAAATTGTGCTTCGTGCAACATAATTCTGGGTGCCATTTAAAAACCATAAGTGCTAATGACTCCATTCCTTTTTGTGGTTGTAGGGGCTGTTGGCTGGAGTACACTAAAACAAACCTGATCGCTCCAGGACATTCAGAAGCCAAGTTATAAGCCCACAAATGTGTAACTGGACTACTTCTTTAAATTAACACCAGATCCGGTGACCTTTGGGACATGGTTTGACCCCCTTAGGAAAGTGCTATCATCTTGAAACGTTCAGATCACTTACAACTCAATAGATTCTACCTTCCTGTAACGTTTCAGCCTGATTGGATCTTGTTTTCACACAAATGAACCCAGAATGATGTGAAATTGTGCTTCGTGCAACATAATTCTGGGTGCCATTTAAAAACCATAAGTGCTAATGACTCCATTTCTTTTTGTGGTTGTAGGGGCTGTTGATTGGAGTACACTAAAACAAACCTGATCTCTCTAGGCCATTCAGAAGCCAAGTTATAAGCCCACAAATGTGTAACTGGACTACTTCTTTAAATTGACACCAGATCCGGTGACCTTTGGGACATGGTTTGACCCCCTTAGGAAAGAGCTATCATCATGAAACGTTCAGATCACTTACAACTCAATAGATTCTACCTTCCTGTAACGTTTCAGCCTGATTGGACCTTGTTTTCACACAAATGAACCCAGAATGATGTGAAATTGTGCTTCGTGCAACATAATTCTGGGTGCCATTTACAAACCATAAGTGCTAATGACTCCATTCCTTTTTGAGGTTGTAGGGGATGTTGATTGGAGTACACTAAAACAAACCTGACCTCTCTAGGACATTCAGAAGCCAAGTTATAAGCCCACAAAGGTGTAACTGGACTGCTTCTTTAAATTGACACCAGATCCGGTGACCTTTGGGACATGGTTTGACCCCCATAGGAAAGTGCTATCATCATGAAACGTTCAGATCACTTACAACTCAAGAGATTCTACCTTCCTGTAACATTTCAACCTGATTGGACCTTGTTTTCACACAAATGAACCCAGAACGATGTGAAATGGTGCTTCGTGCAACATAATTCTGGGTGCCATTTAAAAACCATAAGTGCTAATGACTCCATTCCTTTTTGTGGTTGTAGGGGCTGTTGGTTGGAGTACACTAAAACAAACCTGATCGCTCCAGGACATTCAGAAGCCAAGTTATAAGCCCACAAATGTGTAACTGGACTACTTTAAATTGACACCAGATCCGGTGACCTTTGGGACATGGTTTGACCCCCTTAGGAAAGTGCTATCATCTTGAAACGTTCAGATCACTTACAACTCAATAGATTCTACCTTCCTGTAACGTTTCAGCCTGATTGGATCTTGTTTTCACACAAATGAACCCAGAATGATGTGAAATTGTGCTTCGTGCAACATAATTCTGGGTGCCATTTAAAAACCATAAGTGCTAATGACTCCATTCCTTTTTGTGGTTGTAGGGGCTGTTGATTGGAGTACACTAAAACAAACCTGATCTCTCTAGGACATTCAGAAGCCAAGTTATAAGCCCACAAATGTGTAACTGGACTACTTCTTTAAATTGACACCAGATCCGGTGACCTTTGGGACATGGTTTGACCCCCTTAGGAAAGAGCTATCATCATGAAACGTTCAGATAACTTACAACTCAATAGATTCTACCTTCCTGTAATGTTTCAGCCTGATTGGACCTTGTTTTCACACAAATGAACCCAGAATGATGTGAAATTGTGCTTTGTGCAGCATAATTCTGGGTGCCATTTAAAAACCATGAGTGCTAATGACTCCATTCCTTTTTGAGGTTGTAGGGGATGTTGATTGGAGTACACTAAAACAAACCTGATTCCTCTAGGACATTCAGAAGCCAAGTTATAAGCCCACAAATGTGTAACTGGACTACTTCTTTAAATTGACACCAGATCCGGTGACCTTTGGGACATGGTTTGACCCCCTTAGGAAA